>NC_056746.1:362047819-362087819 GCF_019279795.1 Protopterus annectens | reverse complement strand
TGTAGTTATGCAAATGAGCAGATAATGATATGGAAATGAGGATTAACTTAAATGTTCGTATGCTAATTTTTCCCACTTTCCTGCTCTTGCCACAGATACATTTGGCAATGCTTCTCTTTTTACAGTGTATCAGATTTGAAATTGGTGAAAATGTTGTGTTGTGGCAAGGATTGCTATTTCTAGGTCAGAGTTGCTTGTCTTGGCTGGGCCAAAGCTACTTACGTCCAGTGGCACTCACTCACCAAGTAGGCAAAAATGTAAGCAAAGGATTACTCATTATAAGTTTGATAATCAAGAAATTCTTGATAAATTTCGAGTGGACAGTGACACTGTAAGGGTCATAGTGAGCATATTGCAGTGGAGGAACGCGTGGACTTCCTGTTCCTGTGGACAACAAAGTATGTATAGCCCTCACTCTACTTGCTACAGGGACTTTCCAGAGACTAGGTATGCGTCAGGGATCTCATAGGTTTATGCTGTGAGGATACTGAAGCAGTCCTTGGATCTATTCTTGGCACATGTAGATCAGTACGTCTATTTCTTGGTGTCATCCAAGGACCAAGCCAAGACTATGCATGCCTGTTTATGGGTTGACACATTTCTCTGAGGTACTTAGTGAGATAGATTGCACCCATGTTATAATTAGGGCCCCTCCTGCTTCACAGGGTGAGCATTACTACAGTAGGAATGGCTACTGTTCCATCATTTTCCAGGTAGTGTGTGATGCATAGGGATGCATGATCAATGTCTCTGCCCAGCATCCTGGCAGTGCACATAATTCCCACATCTGGCACACTAGCTCACTCTACCACCTCTTCCTGCACAGTAGGATGTGTAGCAGTCATCTTGTTGGTAAGGTGAATTTTTTTTTTTACTAAGTAGTTATTCATGTTAAACGAAAACAATGAGTAAAATGGTCACACAGAAAAAAAACAATCTGTTAAAAAACAAGAAGAAAAATCTAGCAAAGCTAACTTTCCCCTGTATGATTTCTTAAAACTGTTGTATTAGAGGCAAAATGGGATATATGCAAACACCTGATGTCCTTAAAGGGTAATTTTTAACTGATTGTTTTACTGTGTGACCTTTTTACTCATTGTTTTAGTTTGTTAGTTGGGATATTTTGTAGTCACCGTAAGATTTGTGGATATCAGTTGGGTATGACAACCCTGTGTTTCCATGTATTAGCCAGACATTGCACTTATGCTGTGCTGATGACGCCATAATAAGACAGAAACATGCATGTCCACAGCTAGTGGGGTTTGACTTTATTGGCCTGAATTTGTTCATAAATAGACTTAAAAGAAAAAAGTCATGGACATTCAGAATTGCCATTTAGCTGAAACACCTGATGTCCTTAAAAGGTAATTTGCATATATCCCATGTTGCCTCTAATACAAGAGGTTTAAGGAATCATTATTTCTTTTTGTTTTTTATTCATGTTAAACGTAATTGCTGTACATTAATGTTTATTCTCCTGTTTTGTCTCTTCTCCCCTCTGTCTTTTTTTTTTCTTTAAAAGGGGATGCTGGATATCCAGTGGAGCCATGGCTCATGACTCCTGTGAGAATTCCTTCTGGAGCTGCGGAGTAGACATATAACACATCTGTGTCCAAGACCCATATTGTCATTGAGAGAGTCTTTGGCCTTCTCAAGAGCCGTTTCAGATGCCCGAATGAGTGTGGGGGTGCCCTTCAGTATGAAACATCTGCTGTGTGTAGGATGTTCACTGCCTGTTACATTCTGCATAATATGATCATATGCCAGTCAAATGGTGAAGTGACCCATCTGTCACTGCACCTCCCAGTTCTAGTCCCACTTTGAGTAATGATGAGCAGCCAGCTGCAGTAATAAGGGACCCTATGTGACGGGCTCCTGCATGGCATGTGGCTGCACAATGGCGTCTCATCCAGAACTATAGAGCAGGACATTCAGGTTAGTCTTTCCTTTTTTTGGTAAAAAACATGTAGGGCATAATTGATGCATGCAGTGAAACTTGTGGGCTATGCTGTGTGTTGCATTGTCTACTGTCACTGTTCATGTGGCATTCTTTCTCAACTTAAAATAGTTTTGCATTACTAGCTGTTTGCTTGAGTGCTTAGTGATTCTTGTTCAGTGATGCTGAAAGGCATCAAATCAATAAGTAAATCAACAGAGTGCACGTACTCTGTTTAATAACCTTTGATTGATTTATTCACCATGTAGTCGAAAGCAGTACATTTCTGCGTAATGAATTCTGTTGTACTGCACATCAGATTGCCTTTTTACTGTCATTCAAAATTAATTATGATTTCAGAAACCGTCACCGTTTGTGCAGTGATGAGAGTATAGTGCCAGTTAAGTGTATATGGCAGGATGCTTATTTTAATGTGTCATTTCTTTATGTTGTATTGGATCTGAAATTGTTTGCTCATTACTGTTGTGATTTCTTATATGACTTCAACCAGAAAGAACGGTAATCCATCTATCAGAATTTTTTGCCCAGTCTTCATGCTTGTACTTCAGATGTATTCAATCTTACTCACTAACACTGACTAATCTACAATGTATGTACTGTACCTGTGTACTGTGTATGTATTCTACCTGTGTTCCAAATTTCAGCTGTACACCACAAATCTATTAATTACCTTTATTTTTAAATTAATATTTTTTTGTTTGTTCTCTTCCCCTCAACTGTTGATTTGCCGCATACCACTGTAAAAACATGTCTTTTGTAATTTGTGTGTATACATTTAGTTAGACATGATCAGTATCTGTAATTTTTCTTTGTGGAGCTTTTCTCCCCGGACCCCTGCTGAAAAAGGGCCTTTTCGGTTCAGTCAGACACCCCCAGTTAACAAATGTAAAATAAATAAATGTACACAGACTTCCCTCCTTCCAACAATCTAATTCCAGTTAAACAGAATGTTCTGTAAATGATTGTAATTTTGAGTATGGTGAAAGTAACAGCTGTAAAGGGAATAACTGCACATATATGCAATCCTCCACCTCCAACAAAACCTTATTTCAACTAAACAGAAATATTCATCAATGAATGTAATTCACAGCAGTTTCAGATCAAATGAGTTATGCACATCTCCTGTTGATAGGTCTGGTGATGGTGTAACTGATCTGGGGGATGGGCTACCATGAGAACTGTAAAGTGAGTTAGTCTGATGGTGCAGTCTCGAGGAGGAACGTGATCCTGCTGTCAGTGACCTGACACTTCTGCATGACCATGATTTTGACCTGGAACTTGAGGTTCTCCTAGAGATAGATGACCATTGACATGGCCTGTGTGAAATGTGTTGTGATTGCTCACTGTGATTACTGACATCACTGTCTTAAGAACCAGTGTTAGTATCATGTGATCTCCTCACCTAAGTGTCCAGACAGTAATCCGTCCCCTGCCTCTTGTTAAGATTGAGTCCAGCTTGACTCTGGTATATCATAACTAGTGTATGAATGGAGGCTGCAGCTGATGATTGATGTCCCATCATACTGCGTATCATAATACCATGGCATTATCCCTGCTCTCTGACCATTAAAGTAGTGCTGGAATTCTTCACTCATACTGAATGAGACTTTGACCATTTCTAGTGGACTCACTGTTGCAGTGGTACCTAAATATGTCAGTGCACATTTCCTGTTGTACAGCCAGTACTTTGTGTTTACTGAGGTAGTTCTAAATAATTTCTGCATCTAGCACCTCTTTGTAATGTTGTCACTGTGGGAAATGAGGCCTCAGAATGCCTGCCATCATCCTCAAAAGTGTTCTTCTGTGTTTGGAGAAACTGATCTAGACATGCAGCTTGTGTTTGACTTTTTGATGCAGTGACACTTTCTGTAGGGTTACTAACATGTTCTGAGGAAAGAGAGCCTGCCATTAAACTTGTAGACACTTCTCTCAGGCTGCCTCATAAATACAACTACATTATCATCAGCGACAGCAGCAACACCAATATTAATGCTGACTTCATCCATATTTATTGGTACATTTGAACTACTTGTTTCTGATGTTGAGTCTGTAAACAAATCATTACAAAACATTAATAACAATGTACCAGCATACAGTATAGCGCGTTTACAAAGAGGTGAGTGGGGCATTTACTATGCACTCTGCCTTCATTTTCATTAGCTGCTGATGTACAATGCTCATCTAATAGTAATGGATTGTGAAGTGTTTAAATACAGCAATGTTTGTCAACATTCAATTTAGACTAGTAGCTGTGCATTTTAAACCAACCTTCAGGAGCTGATGAATGCAGTTGCTGCTGCAGACTTTGGGTTGATGGAACAGTATCCATGCCACCTCTAGTTATTCCACATACACCATCTTCTGAATCATAGTAGTCATCCCCACGGATGGACAGAAGGTATTCATCATCTGGTGTTAACTTAAGATTTGGAGACCTCCTCTCAACCGTAGTGATCCTGGAAATTGCATTCTGCCTGCCCTTGCTTCTGGCTCGTCCTACCGTATCATTTGCCCTTTTCTTGCACTGTACCAGTGATATGTTTCTGCCTCCAACTGCATTGATTTCAACATCTGCTTGGCTCCATGCTTTGCTCCCCCAGCTTGTCTGGGGCCCCCTTTACCAAAAAGAAGTTTCCCATGTATCCTAAGTGCAGCCATGATTTTCTTCATGGCTGAAGTTACCATGTCTATACCTTTATCCCTTAGTACCTTAGTTCCATTAGTACTACACAGGAAAAAAAGGGGGAAAAAGGGCTACAGTCAGACACATGTCACTCTACTGTCTGTATGAAATCAACTGTTAAAAGTATAAACCACTGGCCTGCTGTTTCTGTCACCCACAGAAGTAAATAAATAAGCAAACAGAAATGTTATGTAAACTGCACGACTACAGTTTATTCAGTACTGACAGCAGTTACTCCAAAAACAAACTGCACTATCTGCCATTACCATGTATTCTTCCCTCATGTGCAGCAGCAAAGCATCATATTTATCAAGCATGCCTATTTGTGTCCTTCGCACAGTAGAATTTCTCAAGTGCAATAACTATATTTTTCTCTATATGCGCAGTCCCTAATTACTGTAATGATTTAATGGTCATGTACTACAGTTTCAAAGAGCAGTACATGTCAGCTGCAACCAGTTGATCAAAGTTACTAAGTTACTAGTCATGCAATGTAATTATTAAATGCACACTACTCTTCAAAATGTATTGCTGGTCAGCTTTAAAACAACATAACAGTAAGTGTTAATTTGTCTGTTACTAAATAATAATAATAAATGTATAAAGTTTTTCTTACTTTTTAATGTCTCTAGTATCTTAACACATTTGCCACCTATCTCAGCTGTTGGCGAGTTAGTATGGCGAAGCTCAACCTTTTGGCATACATTCAGGACGAGTTGCAAGTTTGTTATGCATATTAGGTTAATTTATATGCATGTCTATGTATCATAGTGTTACACTGATTTGTGTATTTCAGGATTTCTCTTAGAACATAAAAAAATGGCAACGGCAGGAAACGCCACAGCACTAATTTAATAAAATAATAAAAACAAGTAAAATAAGCGCTTTTGTTTGATACCATAGCCAAACTTTCATTAGACAAACACTGTGAAATACTCTTACAGTAAATAGCCCTCATTTAGATCACATGTTCACAAGGAAACTGTACCTCCCCAAAATTAATCAGTTAATTAAACAAACAAAGCCCCTTAAAAAATTGAACATAAGCAAAGCATCAAGAATATATACAATAAAGTATTAGATATTATTAGATATTACAAACAATATATATATTTAAACTAAATCATTCATCTTGCCAAGCTTCTCAGTTTTAACATACATAGAATAGAACATGCATCATTCAAACCTGGTTGGTTGTATGCATCCAACTTCATTTGCCAAAGTAATTTTTGTTATTCTAACCTTAAGGAAATAGGACCACCTCTCTCCTCAGATTGTATGTGGTCAATAAGTCTAAACAGAAAAGAATGGCCAAGGTTTAAAGAAGCATGCTTCGCAAAGGCATTCTCAGCCTTAGCTTTCCTAATGTGTGTGTGTTCATACAGTTGCTCCCTCAATCCGGTCAGTCTTCCCTACATAAAAACTCAGACAGGACTGGCATCTCGCAAGGTACATGACACTTTTGGAGTTAACAATTGTATCTACTCTTACTTTTGTATTTATGTCCTGTTGTACTAAAGGAATTCCACACTTCTATGTACCTACAGTAAGGGCAGGCTTCACATTTAAACATACCTGGCCACCTAGTGATAACTTCCCGGTCCAGTTCAAGAATATATTTCAAGTTTTTACCCCCTTTTAAAAATAAACCTAGGTCTTTCCTCAATGCTTGGGCCAAGAGAACTGTCCCTCTTAATCAAACACCAATTTTTAATTAAAATCTGCTTAATGCCCCACGCATCTGTACTAAAAGGTGAAACGAAAAGGTCAAACAATAGTTAATATTTAAAAAAAAAAAAAATTAATTAAAAAATTACTACACAGCCTTGTTCCTTCATCAAAACCATTTGATGTATTGGAAGTTACAGTGGCCAAAATAGGTTTAAAGTGACCTAATGTACGTTTCTGTTGGACCTCATCCGTCAAGTCATCCAGTACTCTAGCAAGGTAGCCTCGTTTTGAAAACATACTTCTCATAGGTCACACTCAACCAGGAAATCATGATTGTCTGAGACCATTCAAGCTGCCTTTACAAGTTGTCCCTTGACAACTGATCTCTTCTGATATGCTGGGTATGCACTAGAGAAGTGTAAAAATGAGTTAGAATAGGTGTCCTCCTTAAAGATTTTGGCAATGTATCTTTTATTTGCCATGTCCTTAATTAGGTCCACATCCAAGTAAGCAATATATTCCGTATGGTAGGAGTGGGTAAAGGACAAAAATTGGGTAGTGTTATTGAGATATTGAAGGAAAGTTTTGACTAGTTCATGGTTCCCTTTTGTAATAATAAAGATATCGTCCAGGTATTGTGTGTAATAATGTATTTTATCGTAGTACTGGACATTTTAGTAATTCTTTAGAAAACAATATTATTATTCATCGAAGGGTTAAACCGTCAAATGGCATTACATTATAAATGTTCATTAAAACCTCTTCACATGGGGTGGGGGGGCTGTGTCCCCCACACCCTTTGCTAATTATATATACCAACTCTGAGATCATACTACAGTGGATAAAGGGCAGATTTCCTTATCCCTGCCATAATGTGATCTTAGTCAGAACGGCTCAATGAACGGCATGTTCGAAGATATATGCCATTCAGTGCTTTGTTTTTCAATGGACAGACATGTATCTGTTCAAAATATATTAATTTGTGCTATGCACGGTTAAAAAATAATTATACAGAACCAAGGGTAGCAGGAAAATTAATAAAGCAATGTTTTAAAAATTTATTTCAGTAGTACTGCTGTGACAGTTGTTACAGCTTTGCAGCTGAAAGAAATGCAAATAAGACTTCACTGATCAAGATTAATGTGTTATGCTCTGATTTGTTACATTCATTAACTGCAATAATTAATTCTTCATTTTGGATTGTTTTCTGGGTACTGCAAACCGTTTTTAAAGTACATAATTTGAATACACAACCCTTCAGAGAGACCAAAGCCCTTGCTATTTCAATTCATCACAAGTATGCATAAGCACTACCCTTATAGAGTCTTCCCAGGTACATAAGCACTTCCCCAATTACTACCCCCAGTTGTAAGCATAAGCACTTGCCGTACACAAGTTTACTTAAATAAAGATATTTTTCTGCAGTATTTTATTGTGTTGCTACATTACATTAAAAAGTATTGTGTGGATTTATTGTGGTTTTCCTGTTTTGTCTCTCTCGCCACCCTTTTTCCTTCTTATTATGCATTTCTTTCTAATTTTTGCTTTGCTTCTCTCCAATTTTTTTCTTCTTTTATACAGGTTAAAGTCCTTCAGCAGCAGGCAGACACATACCTCCTAGGCTAGGGAAAGATCACCCTCTGCCCTCCAGGTACATCCTCATAGGGTTGGAGTGGAACCAGTGGTCCTTTAGGCACTCCAACATGTGGCACCCTGGAAAGCCTCACAGAAAGGAGGCTTCGGAGTTTGGTTGAGAGTGTACTGGTAGAGGTGGTTGACAAGAGAATTCTTTCAGTTGAAGCCTCTCTTCAGTGTGTAGGAGACAAGCTTGCCAAGCACCGACCACCACTCCAACACAGGCCCCTACCCCCTCAACATCTGGGTCCTCCACTGCAACACCATCTGGCATGAGCATGTTTGAGGGTCTGTAGACTGGGATTACAGTTGCTACTTCCTCAGCCCTTCTCCCCATACCGTTTCTCCTTCATTCTCTTCCCTGTTTCCCACCCACACACTACCCTCTTATATAAAAATAAAAAAAATAGCGGGGTCTATCCCCCAACAAAAATATACTGGGCATCCTCTCCCACCTCAAACTCTCAAAGTTATGAAAGGATGAACTTTATAAAGTTTATATGTTTAAAAAAAAAGTGGACATGATTACAGAAATTGCTTCACTTTTCCTTATTTATTGCACCTGCATTTCACTGACCTTGTTTATGTATCCTTGCAGCACCGCTGTCTGTACTTGCCTGGTACACACTTGTGAAGACCTGGACTTTGAGTATCACCATTAGCCAAACGGAAATGCAGAATACTGACAGACTATTAAAATTGCAGTTCAAGTCATCACATTAGATGCCACTAATCAGAAAAATGAGATTTCAGTCAAGCGTTTCAAATCTGATTATCATGCGTTTCACACTAAATATGAAGACTGGCCTGCTACAGTACCATTTTTCTGTGTAACTTTAAGCAGTGCTGTCCAGTTCCTGCCTGCAAGAATTTTATCTGTTGCACTAACAGTAGTTTTAAATGCTTGGATTGTGTATGATCTTTATACACCTTAATTCTCCCCAACACTGAGTGTACTTTGACTGTATTATAGTCAGTGTTCTGAGTAAAGACCCCCCCCCCCCCCCCCAGTATCTCATCGTACATCCCTCTGTTTTGCTGGAATGCTTCTAGGGAAAATCTCTTTTTCTGGCTGTGCTGCATCTTAGTAGAAAGGACAGTTGTCTAAAATCTTACCATAATGGCAAATGTCCATTTTCTTCACTATTGCAGTATTCATTACACTAGGGATACTCTGCCAAGGGTGGCCCAACGTCCGGCCAGTAGTCAAAGCCTTTAGGTTGCTTTAAGGTATGTTGTACAGCACACGTATGCTCCTCACATACCATAGGCCATAAAGGTGATATCCGGATGTACTATCCTGAGAACTGAGAGCCCCAGTAGGAGTGCTAGTCCAAGGAAAAGAGAGGTAATCCGTACATCCAGAAGAGAAATGGACCAGGGGGAAGAGGGCGGGAGTGAATACTGCAACAGTGAAGAGAAGGACATTTACTGTTATGATAAGATTTTACACAACTGTACTATGTCCTTCCATTTCACTGTTGCAGTATTCATTACAACAGGGAGTGTGTCAAAGCTCAGGAAGAAGAGATGGAGGAGGAAGGACCAGCAGAGCTCTCTAGGAAGCCAAGAAGGATGCCCCTAGCAAAACCAGCTCTAGCTCTGGAAATTCAATCCAACCTGTAGTGCTTGGTACATGTATGCACAGAAGTCCAGGTAGCTGCTTCAAGAATAGGCTTAGTATCCAAACACTTGAAAAAAAAAGCATCAGAAGAAGCTACAGCTCTAGTAGAATGAGCCTTAACAAAATAAGGAGGGCTCTTACCATGAAAGGAATAACAAAAATAAATATCTTTAGAGATCCAACAAGAAATATTCTGCTTGGACACAGCTAATCCCAAGGACCTAGAGGAAACAAAGAACTGATCAGATTTTGTAATAGTCTGTTATCCAAATAAAATCTGACTTGTCTATGCACATCCAACATGTGCAGCATCTTCTCACTGGCAGATTATTTAGAAGGGAAAAAAATGGGCAAATGAATGGACTGATTTAAGGGACAACTCATTCACCACCTTGGGCATAAAATAATACACAAGGACACCCTGTCCTTATGAAACACCAAAAAGGGAGGACAAACCATAAGGTCTTCAAGCTCAGACACCCCATCTGGCATAGGTAAGGGCTAACAAAAGTACAGCCTTCTAAGAGTAATGTTGCAAAGAAGCTGAAGCTGCAGGCTCAAAAAGAGCTTGGGTCAATTTTTCCAAAACAAAATTAAGATTCCATGGAGAAGGAGGAACAGTTTTCCTGGGAGGCCTAATATGAAGGACGTCTATACAAATTGTTTAGCTTCAAATCTAGAAGCTAAAGGGGAGATAAAGGCAGATAAGTGGAGACAGGCGATTAGTGGTTCCTAACAAAAGAGTAATCCAACCCAGCATTGAGCAGTTCACACAGATAAGAGAGAACCAAAGGAACATCCATAGAAAGTGGATCCTGGTTACGAGAAAGACACCAAACAGAAAACCTCTTCCATTTGGATAAGTAGGACTTCCTAGTATTTGGCCTCCTGCAGGACCCTAAGCACATCCTCAGAAAAAAAGGTGTCTTAGTGGAATTAGTGTCAGTTGAAGAGTGGACGGATGGGGATGGATGAGAGATCCCTTGTCTTGAGTGAGTAGGTCCGCCCTGTGAGTGTGAGGTAACTTGTGATGATTGCCCTTGGCTAAATGTAGACGAAGAGGGAACCATTGCTGTCTCTGCCAAAAGGGAGTCACCAACATTATTTTGGGAGCATCCTGTTGAATTTTGAATAGGACTTTTGGATTGAGGTGAAGGAGAGGGAAAGTGTAAAGAAACATCCCCTTCCAAGAAAAACATATGGGTGCCCACCTTCCAAACCAGAGGACCTGGGACTCTGGCACAAAATAGAGGAAGTTGTCTGTTCAGAGTGGAGGCAAAAAGATCTATTTGAGAAGTACCCCTCTGGTCAACAATGTCCATAAACACATTCCTGTGAACCATTCATTCGTGGGATTGAGTTATGGACCTGCTCAGAGTGTCTGCCGCAATGCTTTGACCTGAGGGAATGAAAACTGTCTGAAGAGCCTCTTGGTAATGGATAGCAAGTTCTGACACCAGGAATGCCAACCAGTAAAGAAGATAAGATCTTGTCGTCCCCTCCCCCCCGGTTCGTTTACATGCCACATCACTGTGGTATTGGATGTAAACACCTGGGGAGAAGAGAGGATGAAAAGCCTGAAGAGCCAGCAGAACAGCTCTCATGTCTTTGACATTGTTGAGCTCATTCTGTTGATGAGGCAACCAAACACCCTGCACCTGTAGGGAACCAAATGCTGTTCCCCATCCCACATCTGAAGCATCTGTGAAGAGCTCCTGAGAGGGAAGAAAGGATGAAAAGGGAGCCCTGGATTTAGAGACAACTGCTGAATCCACCACTGAAGTTCCTTCTTGAGACAAGGTAGAAGAGGAATTACAAATTCGAGGGGATGAGCATGTTGAAGTCAAACTAACTTCAGAAACCACTGAAACTTTCTCGTGGAGTTTGGCAAAGCAAAGGAAAAGCAAACTTTATTGTCATTCAACCATACAAGTACAGATGAACGAAATTTCGTTCCTCCAAGCTCATGCACGAAACACAGCAACATGTAACAGTAAAGCATTTTACAACACAACAGTCAAAAGCCAACCGAAGATCAACATTATCTCACAAGTTCTTATTTCTCTATCAGTGCAACTGCCGCTGCCTGCAGTCAACCGCCTCTACACTTCCGACCATCCACAACATCATTCTTATCCAGCAAACTTCCTTCCGTCCTCTCTGACCACAGTCCATCAGTCACCTCTACCTGCAGGCCCAATTGGCTTCATTGACCAAAACACTTCACAGCAACTACCTAGACTTCCTCTTTAATGACACCACATCCAAACTGTCTTCCTTCATATTCTGTCACTCCAATCATGGCCATATTCACAAGACCCCTCCAAAATCAACAAAATTCTCTTTCCCGCACTCTGTATTGGCCTGATCACTGTCACAGGCCCAACTTCCGCCACTCCATGCTACTTAGTTACCAAAACAAGCAGAACCGACAGTATTCCACATCACAAACATCACCAGCATTCCCACAGCAAAGTCCGCTCACTATAGAGCAAGAAGCGGACTCACCCGGTGAAAAACTTCACTTGATGAGACACAAAAATGGAAAGTGCATATTTGGAGCCAGTGAGGCCGCTACCATAGTCTGCATCGCCATCTTTACATTACGGCCAAAAGGAGCATGGGAATGGTGGAGGCCATGAACCCCAGAGCTCTCAGAAATTCCCTGTTTTTTATTGAGGAAGAAGAGTTTGAAAAAGGAAATGAGAGTTAAGGCCTTGGGAGGAGGCAGGGATGCCAACATAGGCACAGTCTGGATCCTGCACCCCAGAAAAACATGCCACTGATAAGGAGTCTGAAAAGAGTTTTTGAAGTTTATCATGAACCCCAGGCTTTGCAGAAGGGAAGTGGCAAAATGAAGATTTTGCAATAAGATCTCTGGAGAAGATGCTTGAAACAGGAGATTGTCCAACTAAGGAAAGACTTGGATCCCTTGAAGTCTGCAAGAAGCAATCACAGGAGCAAGGCATTTGGTGAATACCCTTGGGGCAGTAGAAAGGGCAAAGTAGAGAACTGAAAATGCCAGGAAGCAAAACAGAAACATAAATTTCCTGAAAAGGGGATGAATAGGGAAATGGAGATGGGCATCCTTGAGATCTAGAGACACCATGTAAGCCTGAGGAAGCAAAAGAGGCAACAAAGTCTGAAGGGGCAACATTCAAAAAGAGGACACCTTAAGAAAAAATATTTAAATGAGAGAGGTCTAGAATTGGTCTCAAGTACCCTCTTTCCTGGGCAATAGAAATATCCTGGAGTAAACCCCCTCCCCTTTCGGACACAGGTACCTCTTGAATATTACCCTGAGACAAAAGATCTCATAGCACCCATGGAAAGAAAGACAGCTGTTCCTGAGGGGGCTAAGGAATTCCCATAAAAGGGGGAAGAGATTTCCAGACCATGAAATGTTCCTGGCAGATAATGGGCAGAACCCAGGAATCCTGACTATAATCTTTAACCAAACCAGAAGAGAGAGAGAGAGGCAAAGAGAAAGAGGAAAGTGGCTGGGAAGAATAGGATAGTCAGACAGCACCTAGTTTATCAGGAAAAGGAGGCTTCTGGGACACAGGAGTCTGAGTAGTCTTCACTGGAGGAACCCGCTTACCACCCTTTTTACCCTTAGAAGGAGGGCAAGATTGCCTATGAACAAAGGCTGGCTTATTGGGGTAATTTCTCTGTAATTTAGGCACAAGAAATACAAACACATGGTTAAGTTCATTTAAAGCCTTGCCCTTATCCTGAAATGACTTAAACAAAGCAGCAGCAGCTTTGCCAAACGTGTCTATTGTCTAGAACATCCATAAACTTAGGCTTAATATCATCAGGCAAAGGTTGAAGCTGAAGCCAAGAATACCTCCTCATCACAGACCCAAAAGCAGATCCCTAGAGGAAGCATCTGCTGCATCATAACTACCCTTGATGGAATGATGAGCCATCTAAGAGGAAGTCCCTAACAGGGAATGGACGGAAGTTTTACCTTCAGAGTCTGGAAAATCAGAAATCACCTGACAGGCCTGGGAAAGGCGAGCCAACAAGTACCTGAACATATGGGTCTGATAATTAACGTCCCTAAAAGCCAAGGTGGCAGAGGTATAAACCTTCTTGCCTAGCCTTTTCATGGTTTTCCTGTCTTTATCAGAAAGCAATAACTTAGGAGAAGGAAGCAATTGAGATGGCTTGTCAGAAGCTGCAGACACTACCGAGGGTTGAGCAGAAGTATACTTGTACAAGAATTTACAGTCCTCCGGCACCCAATAGAACCTTTTAGGTTTCTTGGGGGCAGGGAGCTGAGAGTAACGAGTCTTAGAGGCATTAGAAAAGGGAGCCAACAAAGCAGCCAAAACAGGAGGGACAGCAGAAGGTATGGGAGAATCCATCTGCTGGAGCTCATAATACCTTTTTTATATCTCAGAAACTTGAGCACAATCCTGTTTAAAGAACTCCATCATCCTAGTGATTGTGTTGCCAAAAGAAATCTTTACAGAAGGAGTATCAGGACTGGTAGATTCCTCTTCCTCTGATTCATAGTCCAAAGGAGAAGGAATCTGCAAAGAGTAAGCAAGGGATTCCTCATTTGAATCATCCTTTTCCTCAGAGGAATAATTTTCTCTGGGTCTCTTAAGGGGGGAGGGGGGCTGGAACAGAAACTCCCTGAGGAGTTTTTAAAGCCATCAGAGCACTAAACAATCCCTGAGTGAAGGACTGCCATTCACATTGTGGATCCTTAGGAGCTGGAGAAATATGTTTAGTTTTCTGCTTTTTCTTATAAAATTTAGAGGCTGCAACCCCAGACCGTAGTCCATCATTATAGTAGGAACTTCTCTTCCTAAAATTTGAGGAACACCTGTAGGCCCCTTGGAGATGATCAGCTGCATTTCCCCCTAAATGTCTGAAACAGACTTCTGCAATGCCTCCTCGGACATGCCTAAAGTTGAATCCCTGCCGGCCTCCAACACAGTCACAGCAGAAGAATCCAACAGTGAAGCCTGGCAAACCTCCAGGCTTTCACTTGCCTTGGGAGATAAGTCCAGTGGAAGCTGTACAGCAGAAGATTCTGGCCTAGAGTTCTTGGCCGCCTTCTTCATGGACAGCTGTCCCTCAGAGCGGGAAGTTCCCTCCATTGTGTCTTTAGCAAGAAGCTTAAGACATTGGTTCTCAAGATAAAGCACTAAAGAAGAAAGCCTACTATGAAGGGTCTTGGTAAAGAGGCCTAAAAAATTGAAAAGGACGAATGGTCATGCGAAGCACTAAGGCAAAACAGACACTGTTCATGATGGTCTTTATGGGGAATCTGCCTCCCACACTGGCATTTACCCTTCTTGGGTGATATGAAATCCCATAAGCAACAAAAGAATAAAGAAAAATAAGACAAGAAAACCCCGATGAGGCAGTTATCTTCAACGGCTTGGTGAATCAGCAACAGAATGGGCATTCAGACCGATGATCAAGAGATGGTGTTTGGACTGGTGGCAAAGAAGTTCTGAGGATAGTACATCCGGATGTCACCTTTATGCCCTATGCTACCCAAGGAGTATATGCATGATGTACAACATACCTTTTTTTTTTTTCAAAAATGTTTTTTATTTTTTTTTTATAACAAGAATAATAACATATTTACACTCAAAACTGAAGCAAATTATTTATAAAGTCCATAACAAGGAGATACTTCTATATACATTTAGGAAAATCATCTAATACTTTTTTAGTAATGATTGTAACTTTTCCCAAACAATTAATTTGTGTGTTAAATTCTTTGTATTCATTTTTAAACTAGATATTTATTTTTCCTGGCTAAATAAATAAATAAATTTCTGAAAGATATAGGAGAGTTAGTTTTCCAATTTTTTGTCACAACTTTTCTTGCTACTGCAAGTATTGACCAAAGAAGGTGTGTTTGAGATCTGGGTACGATTTCTGGTACTGGTACATTAAATAAAATGAGTGAACTTGAAATGTCACAATTATCATTCCATAAGGCCTTACAGAAACATTCAAATTCCTTCCAAAATTGGGATAATATATTACATGCAACAGTCATATGAAACCAGTCAGCTTCTGTAGCTTTACACCTCCAACATTTCATATAATTTGTTTTGTACATATTTGCAGTTCTTTGAGGTGTATAATAACTTCTGTGGAGTAATTTCCACGTGTATATTTTCCAGTAAGGAGAAATTGTTTTTTGTACTGATTTTAGAAGTAATTTCTCGTTTTTAGTAGTCAAGTCTCCATTATTTAGTTTGGTGGGGTATTCCCAAAAAGAAGCATTCTTGGAATTATTATCAGATCTAATGACTTTATATATTAGGGATATAAATGAGGTGCCTTTCAAAGAACCATCAATTATATTATAAAAGTTCTAGTGTATTAGGTATGTTGTTTCCATGGGTTTGTAAGGAAAATATAGTTTTGTTATATATAAATTATCTACAGGTTTGTATGTCTATCCAGTTATTATGTAGGCTGTATGTAATAATTAGATGGTTAGCTGAATAAATTCCATTAGTGGATAAGAATTGGTTCCAGTATATTAAGTCATTATTTTTAAATTCAAGCATTTTATTTTTTTATCAAAAGATATTAAACATTCATTAGTATAAGCAATAGGAAAAATGAATATTAATAAGCTTTTAATTGACTGGTTAGACTGGGTGATTTTCATGAAATTTGCTATTATTAGACTGGTAAAGGAGCAAGATTTTAACTTCTGCTTATCTTGTATATATATATTTTTAAAGACCAAATAAAGGTATTTTGGTGTATTGTAGTTAGAGGGTCAATTAACGTTCTATTATTGTTTAATAACATTTTTTTTCATGTAATAGTTTCCAATATGAATTATATGAGGGGTTTAACCATAAAAGGATTATATTAAAATTAGAAGCATTTACATAATATTCAATATTAGGAAAACTAATACCTCCATCTTCCCAACTTGCCACATGTCTTTGTAAAGATATTCTGGGTTTTTGAGGATACCAGAGAAATTTTAGTAAGTTATTACTATTTTTTTTAATATTTTCTTGGTTGGGAGAATGATTAAGGACTGATTTATATAAAGAATTTTAGGTAACACTATCATTTTAATTAGCATTAGTCTGTCCTCAAAAGTAAAATAAAGTTTGTTCCAATTATCTGTGAGATTAATAATTAGATTTAAGATATTATAGTTTTAGTAATTGTATTCTTAAGAGTGGAATTAATTTGAACAGCCAGGTATTTAATTTGTGTATTGTCCCAGTTAAAGCATTTATAACTTTTCATTTTCTTAGTCATTTTTTTATTTAACAAAGTCTGGGTCTTGTTATGATTAAATTTTAGTCCAGATAAACCTTCAAATAAATCTAAAGTGTTAAGTAGCTGATCTAAAGATGTATCAGTGTCTCCACTAGTTAGTAACAAATCATCTGCAAATAGCTGAATCTTTGGAAATATGTTACTATTTAAATTATAGCCTTTAATGTGAACATTATTTCTAATATAGTTGGCTAGTGGTTCTACAGCTAGAGCGAAAATTAGAGAGGAAAGAGGGCAACCTTGTTTTGTTCCTTTTTTAAGTTTAAATGAGGGGGATAAGAAAGAGCCAATCTTTACAAAAGAAACAGAGTCTTCATAAAAGTTTCTAATTAATTTTATAAAATTTAGAGAAAATTTATAGTGTTGTAAAGCTTTAAATAGATAGGACCAACTCAGTGAATCAAAGGCTTTGTTTATGTCTAGACTCATTATTGTTAATTTGTTTTTATTTATATTAGCTAAATCTATAAGAGTCATAAGTCTTATTATATTATCTTGGATTTTTCTGTGTTTAATAAAACCTGTCTGATCTTCCTCTATTAGGCTAGGTATAATGGTATTGATTCTGTTTGATATTATGCTCATGAAAATCTTATAATCTATATTTAATAGTGAAATGGGCCTATAGGAGGAACAGGAAGTAGGATCTTTATCAGGTTTAAGTATGGGAAAGATTAATGAATATCTCCATGATGGTGAGATATTATAAGTAGTTTTGATTTCCTGAAATGTGTTTAGTAGTATTTTTAAGGTATTATCAGGAAGGATTTTGTATATTTCAGGAATTAAACCATCTAACCTTAGTTTTTAAGTTGTTTATTTGTTTTTAGTTCTGTAAATGTGAAAGGTATGTCAATTTTAGCAATATTCCCAGGGGATAAGGTCTTTAGAATATTATCAGATAAGAATTTGTCTAGGTTTATATTTTCATTTATTGGTTTGAGAGTATTTATATTCTCATAATTTTTTTTCAAACCTTGTAGTATGGAATTTAAATTTGTAGGTTTTATTTTTCTCATATTTTCAACATATGTAATTTCTTTTATGTGATTTCTTTCTTTCAAGTACTTTGAGAGTACTGCAATTCTATGTTCATAGGTAGATTCTAGGCTATCTGCCCTAGGTCATTTATAAGCCTAGCCAGAGTGCATTTGGCTTCCGCCTCCCTATTTGATTAGCCTACTGTGCCTCTGTAAAGTAGGTCACAGAAGGTACCCTTTTAAGATTAGTTTACTGTGCCTCTGTCTAGCAGGGACACTGGGGAGATCCCAGGGGTGAATTTGCGATTTCCCATCCACGCGTCCACATTTCGCTTGAAGAGGGTCATCGAGGGGCTATGTCTAACATGAATTGGAATTCTATTCCAGAGTGAGGGGAGCCTCTGGGAAATTAATCTGTCCCCCCAGCATGTCCTATTTATTTTTGTGCTGAGGTTTAGGTCCCTGGAGCGTGTAGCTCTAAGGGACTTGGATTTTTTGAGGTGGAGCATGTCCATTAATTCTGGGTTTGACATGGCTTTGTACGTCAGGCATAGATCGCCTCTGAGTAGGCGGTAAGCAACTGAGTAGAGCTGGAGTTTCTTTAATCGAGCTGCATAGGACATCTGTTTGTAGCCCATGATCCTCTTGGTGAGGTACTTTTGGGGTCTCTCCAGTTGCTGCAGGTGTCGGGTAAGGTACACCTCAAAAGGGGCATTGTATTCAATTATGGGCCTGATAAGTGACGAGTAGAGGGGCACAATGACCTCTCTTGATCTATATGCGAACCCTTTCGTGATAAGGTGGACTATATAGAAGGTCTTTCTAACCACTTTGGCAACGTGATTATCAAAGGAGAGATTACTATCTACGTTGGTCCCCAAATCTCTAATTACTTCTTCCGTACTTAATGGATTACCACCTATGTGGTAATTTGTGGGCACCTTGTTTTTCCCAAAGGGGATGACTATGCACTTTTTAGCATTTAGCTTGAGGCCGTGGCTCTGGCACCAAGCATCCATCTCTGTGAGACCCTTTTGGAGGATGCTTGTGTCAGCTGGAGATTCGATTATGGCCCCCAGTTTGCAGTCATCTGCGAACCTTGTCAGCCATAATCCCCCTGTGTTAGCCTGAACCTCAGAGAAGTATATACCGAACAAGCGAGGTCCCAGAACTGAGCCCTGTGGGACGCCACTTGTAACTGGTTTGGATTCGGACATGGCACCTACGATTCTGACCATGTGGGTTCTATCTCTGAGCCAGTTTGCAACCCATCTTGTGATATAGGGGTTGATATTTAAGCTGGTAAGCTTATTTATGATACCCGATTGGGGTATTGTGTCGAAGGCTTTTGCAAGGTCCAGGTAGGCTGTGTGGACTACCTAGCCCTCATCTATGGCTTTGGTAACTGTTTCAAAGAAATCAACTAGGTTTAAGAGGCATGATCTGCCCTTAACAAAGCCGAATTGGGTAGGGTCCAGTGTCTGGAGGCTCCCAATGTCTTTGTTTATGAGTTCCATGATAATACGCTCCATAGCTTTACAGACCAGACTAGTCAGGCTTATGGGGTGATAGTTTCCGGGGTCCGTTGTGGCACCACCTTTGCGGAGTTGGACCACTGTAGCTGTACACCATTCTTTGGGTACATATCTTGTAGTAAGGCTAAGTTTGAACAGTGACTTAATGTGAAGGTTCAGTTCTTCTTGGAGCTCGTGTAAGACACAGCCTGGGACACTGTCCGGTCCCATAGATGCTGTGTTTTTTGCTTTGGAGAGGGCAGCTTTCACCTGTGCATCTGTGATGTCAGGGAGGTTACATTCAGTTGGGATAGGCATTTGCTCCTTTGGGGGGGGGGGGGGGGGTTTGCGCTGAATCTGTCTGCCAGGATGTTGGCTATGTCTGTAGTTTTGGTGTATTTTGTACCGTTATGCAACAATTCAGAGCATATCTGGGAGTTTCCGCCCATGTTCCTGACATAACTAAAGAAGGCCTATCTTTAGTGTCTAGGGCAATTTTTCTTTCGAAACTGGCCCTTGATGATTTTATGAGGGATCGAAGTTTCTTGCTAATACTGATCAGAGATGCCTTTTCTTTTTGGGATTTTGCTCTGTCATGTAGTAGCTTCCTTCTTCTGTTGTATAGCTTATTTATGGCCGGGGTCCACCAGACCGGTCTCCTGTTTTTGGAGGAGTGAGTTTTGGTTTTATTTGGGGTAGCACGATCCATGCATTCCTGCAGGTGCTCATAGAATGCATTTGTAAAGGATTATGCGGATTGGGCTGTATTATCCTCTGGCCCAGGGGCTTTGAAGGATTCCACCTCAGTCTTGAGAAGTGCAAAGTTGGCTTTTGCGAAATTCTTTACAGTGATTTCCTTGGCTGGGGGTGGGGACGGGATATGGATGTCCAGGGAAATTTGTTTATGGTCTGATCTTACCAATGAGGGGTTTACCTCTGGTGTGGAACATAGAGTCCCCATGTTGGTGATGACCAGGTCCAATATGTTGTTCCCTCTTGTGGGAGTGGTGACCAGTTGTTCCATTGCGTTTATAAATTCAAGGAACCGTTGGGCGAGGGTGTTTGGGCTTAAGTAGTTTTCCCAGTCAATGTTTGGGTAGTTGAAGTCAACCAATAACATAGTGTTTGGAGAGACCTTCATATTCTCCAGTGTTCACCGGAATGCCAAGTGGGGTTCCTGTAATAGGGAGGGTGTTCTGTAGCAGGCTACAAACTGAAAGGCAGTTTTGCCCACTGTTAGTTGCACATGGATGGTTTCCGATGCTTCGTGCAGTGCCACTAACCTGGAGGTGTAGGTATCTAGGTATTAAGGTGTAGGTATCTTTGATGAATATAGATACTCCACCTCCTTGGTACTCTTCCGTTATCAGAACACCACCCCCAATGAGCTGATGGAATATCTTGTATTACTTTTTCAAGGTGTGTGTTTGTAAGAGGGACAGTACCTTAACTTAATAACGTCCAATTAAGTCATGACATTTTCAAAATATTATGACACTTTATTTCTTGTAGGTAATACATCTCTTTCTACTGCTGTTTGGCACTGCTGATAAATACTGTGAGTAGGTTAGGTAGTCCATTGCTTATGAGTTATTGCGAGCAAAACCCCTTGATTCTAGCACAAGATTTAGTGGCAGTTCTGTTGCACAAAAAGGGGGAACTTCACAACTTGTTTTTATTTTAGTGGAATGGCTTTCTTAGCAATGAGTGCAGCAAAAGGATAGTTTTACAGACCAAAGATTAATATGAATGTGTGTAGCATTTTTATAGGAAGACAGAATCATTTTGTCTGTCTATTTCCTGATTATTCTTCATATATAGATTATACATACAATGGTTGCTGCTCAGTCATAACAAAGCTTTTAACTTCTTTATTGAACAATCAGCAACGAAGACGAGAAATAATGGCTTTAAAACCTTACTCTAAATTCCTGTTAATACAACATGTGTTGCATTAACTTTCATTTTCTAAATAATAATATATTAATGTATTAAGGAAAATGATTTGTTGTAGCTAGATGATGGAATTATTTATGTGAATTATTTTAGATTTTCCACTGACTCTGATGAAGCCATTTGTTTTATGGTGAAAGCGCTAAGTTTGTGGAAATTGTTATTAAAGCGGAATTATTCTTCAGTTTTTCCTGACTTTGGTCATTTTACTAGTTTGGCTCTTATTGGACTTTTCTTGAATTTGTATGTTGCTTCATAGTGCATGTTTGCGTATAGCTGGGAACGTATATTCATATAGAGGAAGGCAATGTAAGGTTTACATGTCCGCAAGCGCACATGGCAGCTGCCAAGGGGGAGGGGTTAAGCTTAAAAGTAGAGCACACTGTGATGGTTGCCTGGGGAATAAACACCAATGATTGATTGTCCTCCCACAGAGAAACAAATAGGCCAGTTGATTTTAGGAGACCTGATGGTTGGCAAGTAGTTGGAAATATGGCAGTATTTAATTTTATGGACTCTAGCTATGGGTGACATCTGTTTAGTTGACAAAATTTGGTTGACTACACACGTGGTTAACAAATGTCAGAGATTGCAGAATTCATGAAGTTGAGAAATATGCTCTTTTCCCGGCATCCTGTGATCTTGGAGTTGGTGTATATGATTGACAGGGGGTGTGGGAGCACAGGAATGCTTGCCCCCTGCATAAAAACTTTTATTTTTGCATGTTCCAAGGCTGTTGCTCTGCACATGCGTCGTAGGTTGTCGATGTTTGCAACGTTGACATTTTGTTGTTTCCATCAGTCAGTTTACACATATATATATATATATAAAAATATATATGTCGAATTCCCATATTATCGAATCTTAGTCTGTCAACACATCCCAAAGACATGCTGTAGGTGGATTGGACACTCTAAATTGGCCATAGGCATGAGTGCGTGTGACATGTGTGTGCCTTCTGTGGAAGGTTGGGCGCCGGGCTGGCAACTCGACACTGTAAAACTCCCCTGCCAATCATGAGCGGACAGGTGATCCACTGTGGTGACCCCTAACCGGGAAAAGCCGAAAGAAGTAGTAGTAGTAGTCAACACTCAAAATATCGAAATCCCACTTCATTGAAACAGCGGAACAATGAATGTCTTCCCAGGGTAAGTAACCACTTACCCAAAAAGTAACAAAATCCAAACCGCACTATCCCTAACCCCCCCACACCCCCCTAACTAAATATACCAACAAGATCGCACTACAGTTGGGAAAAGGGCAAAGTTCACTGTCCTGCACAATGCGTTACTTACGCTGAGAAGATCTTCATTGTTCCGCTGCTTCTGTGTAGTGGGAGTTTGATATTTTGAGTGTCGACAAACTGAGATGGGATTTCGACAAAGTCAGGTAGACCCGTGTGTGTGTGTGTGTGTGTGTGTGTGTGTGTGTGTGTGTCTATATATATATATATATATATATATATATATATATATATATATATATATAAAATATGTGTGTGTGTGTGTGTATATGTATATATATATATATATATATATATATGTATATATATATATATATATATATATATATACATATGCACACACACACACACACACACACACACACACACACACACACACACACACTCACTCACACTCACACTGGATATAAAAAGTTTACACACCTCTGTTAAAATACCAGGTTTTTGTGATATAAAAAAATGAGACCACAGTAAATCATTTCAAAACTTTTCCCACATTTGATTTGACCTATAACCTGTACAATTCAGTTGAAAAACAGACAAATCTGTTAGGGGGAAAAATATAAAAAATAAAAAATGTACAATACACTTTCACCTTTTAATTTCATTACAGCATTCAGTCTTCTTGGGTAGGAGCTATCAGCATGGCACATCCTCACTTGGCAATATTTGCCCACTCTTCCTTGCAAAAGCGCTCCAAATTTGTCAGATTGTGAGGGCAGCTCTTGTGCAAAGCCCTCTTTAGGTCACCGCACAGATTTTCTGTTGGATTTACATCTGGGCTCTGGCTGGGCTATTCCATAACATTTTTTTCTGGTGAAGCCATTCTTTTGTTGATTTGGATGTATGCTTGAGTCATTGTCGTATTGAAAGGTGAAATTCCTCTTCATCTTCAGCTTTCTAGTGGGCACCTGAAGGTTTTGGGCCAAAAGTGACTGGCATTTGGAACTGTTCATAATTCCCTCCCACCTTGATTAAAGCCCCAGTTCCGGCTGAAGAAAAGCAATCCCAAAGCATGATACTGCCACTGCCATGCTTCACCGTGGGGATGGTGTTCTTTTCGTGATGTGAAGTGTTGTTTTTGTGCCAAACGTACCTTTTGGAATTGTGGCCAGAAAGTTTAACCTTGGTCTCATTAGACCATAACACATTTTCCCACATGCTTTTGGGAGATTTGATGTATTGTTTTGCAAATTTTAGCTGGGCCTGGATGTTTTTCTTTTTAAGAAAAGGCTTCCGTCTTGCAACTCTACCCGATAGTCCAGACATATGGAGAATACGGAAGATTGTTGTCACATGTACTACACAACCAGTACTTGCTAGAAGTTCCTGGAACTCCTTCAGTGTTGCTGTAGGTCCCTTGGCAGCCTCCATTACCAGTTTTTGTCTGGTCTTTTCATCAGTTTTGGAGGGGCGTCCAGTTCTTTGCAACGTCACTGTTGCCCCATATTTTCTCCACTTTTTGATGACTGTCTTCACTGTGTTCCATGGTATATCCAATGCTGTGGAAATTTTTTTGTACCCTTATCCTGACTGATACCATTCAACGATGAGATCCCTTTGATGCTTTGTAAGCTCTCTGCGAACCACGGCTTTTGCTGTAGCAGGCAACTGAGTAAATGTCAGGGAAATTCTTCGAGGACATCTGAACTTTATTTGGGGTTAATGAGTCTCTCTCTAATTGATGGCAGGTGTGTACCCAAGAGGACTGAATGCTGTAATTAAATCAAAAGGTGCTGCAACAAAGTATTAGTTTAAGGGTGTGCACACTTATGCAACCAGTGTATCGTACATTTTTTATTTTTTATATTTTTTCCCCTAACGGATTTGTTATTTTTTTCTATTGAATTGTACAGGTTATAGGTTACATTAAAGGTGGGAAAAGTTTTGAAATGATTTATTGTGGTTTCATTTTTTTATATCCACTGTATATATCTGTCTATATCTATCTATCTATGTATCTATATATATCTGTCTGTGTCTCTGTCTCTCTGTCTCTCTCTCTCTCTCTCTATATATATATATATATATATATATATATATATTCCCATTCTAATACTCAAATGGCCATACCATCGAATTTCAGTTTTGCAAGATGAAAATCATGAAAATGAAATACCCAAATGGTGAAATTTTCCCAGGGCAAGTAAACACTTGCTCAACATGCCCTTTTCTATACTGTAGTGCGATCCCTGCATTGGTATATATAGTTAGGGGGGTGTGGGGGTGAAGCCCTCTATGAAAATAGGTGAAGGCTGCCAGCCTAGCTAGCTAGAATTTTGTAGATAATTCTGTCAGTTGTAAATATTAATGTAAACCACTGGTTTGTTCTCTTAAATGTGAAAAGACTGTATTGGATGTTGAACTGAAAAAAAATATATAACAACAGTGCACTCTGCTGTAAGAAAGCTGATAAGTCAAGCATTTCATGACTGTCTTTGATCTCCGGGTTCGTAGCTGAGATGTCTGGATAAAGGAATTCTGGCTGTTGTTTTGAGACCACAGTTAATTGCTAGAATTTGCATGTATAATTTTTTTTATTGCTCTGGCTTCCTGACCAGCTGCAAGATCAAAAGAGCTATTAATCTTTGAGTTTCTGTTAGCCTGGGAAAACCAGAAAATTGTTAAGAATGATGTAATGTGAAGTAGCACTGTGTTATCAATTTAAAGAGAGAGAATCGGAGGGTATTTAGCATTTTGACTTGAGAATATCCAACATCACCAGCACTATCTTGCTCTGTATGTAATTTTTTTAGAAATGTGTTTTCTCTTAGATATAGCTAGGAACTGGGAAGATTAGATTAGTTTTTTCTGTATTGATGTCAGAACTTTTCTGCTGTATTATTTTAAGTATTTCTCAGTTATCTTTGAACTCTTGACTAGCACTGTGTAGTAAGAAGTCTTGTGTTTTTATTATTTGTTATTAAATATTTTTAAACTTTTTAACTGTGGCTGTTTTGTGTAGAGGTAATTTAAGCTCTAAGAGTACATTGCATATATTTAGTGATATTGTACAAAGCCACTCCAGTAGCCTTGCTGTTCAGTCACACTTACCATTTTGATAATAATATTGCACAGTATAATTGGACACCCTCTCATAAGGGTCTTTTAGTATTTGATAAATATTAGTGGTACTACCATATAGTCTGGGTAAAAGGGATACAGCTGGAGAATCTGTGCCAACCTTCCCCAGGAGTGTCTGTGTGGTTTTATATAACTGTTATCTCAAAGTGTGTGTGTGACAGCTACTTGGCAGGGACATGAAGCACTGGTTGGACAGAGAGGGTGCTAGAGTGTTTAGCTTGCCCACTAGGCTGAGATCTGGACCCTATAGCTCTGCCAGTGGGGAGTCTTATTGGGGACCTGGAGAAAAAGGGAGAAACCAGCCCCAGACTGACTGTGATCTCTGTGTGCTTTTAAGGGAAATTGTACTGTACTGTACTGTACTGTGTGTGTATTTATTATCCTTTCCCTATATGGACGCCCCTCACTGGTGTTATTGGTGAGGATTGAGGCTCCTTGATTGCTGGGCCAGTGCATGGGCGTCACTCCCCTCACCTAGATGGGTTTTATTTACTCCAGTGTGTGTTTCATTGAAGTTTGGGCAAGTGTTACCTGCCCTGGGAAAAATTCGCCATTCGGGTATTTCGTTTTCGTAATATTCATCTCGCGAAAATTAAATTTGATGATATGGCTGTTCAGGTATTAGGAGTAGATCCATACATACACACGCGTATATATATATATATATATATATATATATATATATATATATATGTATATATATATATATATATATATATATATATATATATATATATATATATATATATATATATATATATATATATATATATATATATATATATATATATATATATATATATATATATATATATATATATATATATATATATATATATATATATATATATATATATATATGTATATATACATATATATATATATATATATATATATTGTTTTTTGGACAGTAGAAAGATTTATTTCCTGTTGTTCCATTCTTACCAAGCATTTACTATCCAGAACTTATCAATTCTGTTATTTACAAGTGTCAAGTTTGTCAGAATAAGATTAATTTGTTCAGTTGTACATAAGCAATGCTGAAGAAAGTAAATTAATTAATTATTTAAAGAGGTAGCCAGAGGTCACATGTTCAAGGTGTAAGGAAACAGAAACCTTCCATAGAGTTGCAGTTCTGCAATATACAGATAAGAAGTGAAAAAATGTTGAAAATAGTTTCCACCATCTTGTTGGCTTAATATTTTACAGCCAGCATTAATGGTTGTAGGCTAATAGCTTAAATAATAATCAGGGCTGGAAATGCGGGTTGTGCTATATTTACCTATGAGTGGTCTAACAAAAGCACAAATTTGTAAATTTTGCAACTGTTCACTTTCAGCATTGATTTTTGCTATTATATCTTTGCTTAGCATTTTTGTTGTATATTTTGTGAATGAAGACTTGTAAAAATGTTGCCCTAAGAAACTCTAGTCATAACATATGTAATCAAGAAAAATATATGTATGTTTCATTCATTATTTTACTGCTGCAGATGATGAGTCATAATTCAAAACCTAATCAAAAACTACTTAAAGACACTCATAGAACTCTTCCAACAGAAATATCCGATTATCATTTGGACAGCCAGTATTGTCCACACAAAGGACATAATACAAGTAATACTACAACCCACTTCCCAAAGAATACAGAAGGGAAGTAGCCATCCAGAGCTGATGTCAGAAATTAAATATTGCCACCACTTTTAGCCCTAAACTGAGCTCAAAACGCAAACATATTGCAGAAGGTAGTAAATAAAATGCGCCAGTTTAACTTAACAACCTCACTTTAACTCTATAAAACAAGTTAACTGGCTTCCCATAACTGCTAGATCAACTTTCCTTCTGAACTGCTTAACATTCAATCTGTTAAACTGCATGTATTGCCCATCATTAGCCTCTGTACTGAAACAAAGGAGAAAGAATAATATCCCTTATCGACATAACTTTAGTAAGAGCATCTTTCATCAAAGCAGACTTTAATAAGACCACCTTTCACCAAAATATTGGTGAAAAATCATTCTCAAAGATATCCCCTTTTGCTTGGAAAAGCTTGCTACAGGAAGCAAGTCAGTGACTTATAACAATTTATAAACTAAACTTGTGAAGCTGTTATAGAAGGAACACAGATGCATCTGTTTTAATATGCATGGGCGCCGGAACCATAGAGTGGGAGGGGGGGGGCCTCCCACTTTTGCAGATCATCCATACCTCTGTCCCTTTCGTTTTCTGCACCTCCCGGCTGTTTTTTGCAAGCGGTTTCATTTGCCGAGATGACGTCTGCGTATTTCTGGCTGTTATTTGCAAGTGATGACATCAGCGCATTTCCGGCTGTTATTTGCGGGCGGGATATTCAGAAGCTGCTGCAGAATGGAGTTTGCTGCGTCTGTACTGTAGGACACGAGTTAATTGCAGAGTGGAGCGGAGAGTCTGTCTATCAGAATGAGTACACTAATTGCAGAGTGGAGCAGCAGGGGAACTGTGTGTATGTGGTGGTGTGTGTGTTTGTGGTGGTGGTGTGTGTGTGTGTGTGGTGGTGTGTGTGTTTGTGGTGGTGTGTGTGTGTGTGTGTGTGTGTGTGTGTGTGTGTGTGTGTGTGTAAATTCCCCCAGCAGGGTACATCTGGTGGCTAGAGGTACTTGGGCTCAAATCCTGTACCTTGGGTACAGGTAAAAAGAGCCTAAAGTCCCTAGCCACCATCACTTATGAATTTATGCCTCACATTTTTGTTCTGTTCTTTCTGGTTTGCAGGAGTGGTAAAACAAAACATTTTATTCTAGCAATTTTCTAAGGTTGTAAAATAAGTATTTGAAACGTGTCCCTATTTGATGGCTGTATTCCCCCATTATTGGCTTTGTTCTGTATTTTTGTGCTAAGAGGTTGAGAGCAATGGTGAGAAGTGAGAGCTGAATTCACTTAATGAAATGATAGCCATTTAAGTTTGTCTTCCTGTCTTTCAAGAAACTGCTGGTTTAGTTTAGTGGTATGTTGCTCTAACTGTAGTGCACAGTGTTTACTGAATTCACTAAATGATATGATAGCCATTTAAGTTTGTCTTCTTGTCTTTCAAGAAACTGCTGGTTTAGTTTAGTGGTATGTTGCTCTGACTGTAGTGCACAGTGTTCTAGGTTCAAGAATTGGCAGCGAAATGCATGGTGGTAACAATGTTTTATGCAAGCAACTTTCCAAAATTATATTTCTAAGGTTATAAAATCAGTATTTGAAATGTGCCCCTATTTTGGGGCTGTATTCCCCCATTATTGGCTTTGTTCTGTATTTTTGTGCTAAGTGGTTGAGAGCTATGGTGAGAAGTGAGAGCTGAATTTACTAAATAATATGATAGCCATTTAAGTTTGTCTTCCTGTCTTTCAAGAAACTGCTGGTTTAGTTTAGTGGTATGTTACTCTGACTGTAGTGCAGTGTTCTGGGTTCAAGACTTGGCAGTGAAATGCATGGTGGTAACAACGTTTTATGCAAGCAACTTTCCAAAATTATACACGCAATGTTTAAAATGTGCCCCTGGTGTTTGGCCTTTTGCCCCCCCCCCCCTCCCATTGAAAATAAGTTCAAGAAGCTGTGCAACACTCCTATGGCTTACAATCTACTGTGATTCTGTATTTGTATGTTGTGTGTAGAAGTAGACTGTTATCATGGAAATGTTCTGAATAGGGCAGTCTTGTCATTATTGGTGCATGCATTTTGCGTCATTGCCTACTGGAAAAAATTTCAAACAAATTTAAAATGCAGTTGTGTGTGGAAGTAGACCTTTATGATGGAAATGTTCTGAATAGGGCAGTTTTGTCATTATTGGTTAATGCATTTTTGTTTCATTGCCTACTGGAAAAATGTTTATACAATAAATTTAAAATGGGCTCTAACTTAAGTCTAACAAGTGTGCTGTATTATACAAGGAATATAATTTAATACAATCAGGAAGGTGAATCAAGGAATGAATACATGTATGCATGGCCCTAAAAATGTGTTTGAAAACAGCCCAGAGGAAAGTGTGAAAAGCTCAACATCATGGGCAAATTTTAAGCTTTACTCTTGTTACCAAAGCAATGGATGAAGGTAAAACAGTTCACACCACATTACCTTGACCTGGCCAAGCCTAGTTTTGACACAATCCCCTACTCGGGTGTAGTACAAAAGATGAATAATGTAGGAGCAAACACTTACATCGCCAACTGCATTGCCAACTTGGCTCACAGGATTCAGGAGATCAAAACAGGGTAAGAGACCAATCACTAATGGAGTCCCCCAGGGTTCGGTGCTGAGACTTTTTCTGTTTGGCATATACATCTCAAAAGTAAAAGGAAATACCAAAGAGCTTTGGCCAGCTAAGTTTGAGATGGCTGCAAGCTAAGAGAAGTTATTGAAGCCCCAAATGACTTAACCATCATGCAGGAAGGTTTGTCCCAAATAATAACTGGTTTGAAAATCATGACAATGCCCTCTGAGAACTGATCCAATTGTTTGGCATTTGGGAACTGTGTGTACAGTGACCTATCTTTTGACCAACATGTGCCCAGAGTCATAAAGCCTTTCTGTATTGCACAGCTTGTAAACAAATTGATTGTGACTAGATCTAGAGATGTTGTTGTCCCCCGTTACAAAGCTCTCATTATGTCAATCATTTTGTATAATGCCCACTTTGGCATGTATCTGTCCAGCCCCGTGCAACAATTGGAATACCTTCAGAGATACCTTACTAAAAGGATACAAGTCCTAAACAATAGGTCTTGCATGGACCACCTCAAAGATTTATTACTATACTCAGTATCCTACAGAGTGCTTAGAGGTGACATGTCTGGCATACAACGCATCCTCAGACATAATACAGATGGACCTACTGAACATCAGCAAGTCAAATGGCATCAGGAATACTCAGTCCAGGTATCTAAACTGAATGTTGTGGAGAGATGGATATATATCACAGAGGCTACCACTGTTCCGGAACAGACTATCCATAAAAATAAAGCAAAGCTCATCCATCCATATTCCAATGCAACTTGGATCTAAGGATGGGTAATAGAAAATGTACCCCAGGATTTCCCCTCATGCCACTAATGGATAGAGGCAGTTCCTAAATGCTGCATCCGTTACATGGCCCCCTCAAATTATCTATGGTATGATCACAGTTGTTTTCACTAGGGCTAATATACAATTATCAGCCATGAGGATAGCTAAGACCAATCAGAAAATGTTAATTCAAGCACCAAAAGGGAATTGGCTAAGCTTAAAATGTCCTCCAAGTGAACCTATGTTGTGGTAGCAAATAGTTATAAAAAATTACCCTTTTTAGTTCACTAAGTGCCCCTGTCACCCTCCACCCCCCCCCCCCAGTCTTTAACAGCTTCTGGCACCTATATTGATATGCATTGTTGGCACTCGGTTTTTGATAGAAAGATTATATACGTTCTACATTAATTGCTGTCGGAACTCAGTGCGTTTTTTTTTTTTTTAAACTGTGTATGTAAATTATTACACTACTTGTTCTGTTCATGTGCACAATGCTTCAGTCGTGCTAAAGGATAACGTGTTGGAGTTTTTCACATACGTGTATGTCTCTAACACCTACTCTTAACTATTTCACTGGAATTGTATAATAATTCTTCCATATTCTGCAGTGTACACTGCAACTTGACTTTTGTGTGTTTTGTAATTAATATGTATGTATACTGCATTGTAAACTGTACATTTTCTGTTACGATTGATGCATTTGTAAAATCTTAGTGGCTTTTTGGCCTAGGTCTTGCCTGAAAAGGGTTTGTCCAACTTACCTACCCATTTAACATAGTAATAAATAAATAATTATAATAAAGAAGAAGGCAGTTAAGTTCCATCACATCCAGGAAACAGTGTTAACTAAAATGCGTATGTATTTAAAATTGATTACAGAATTCTTTGCTATGCACCATGTTGAGTTTGTGATAGAGCATTTTTACTAATTTGCTGTAGTTGCTGCGGTGGTGGTGCTGCGGTAGCGTTGTCACCTCACAGTAAGACGTTGTCCTGTTTGATTCTTAGCTAGAGCGTCTTCTGTGTGGAGACATGTGTGAATGGGCGTACCTTCGTTGAAGGTTGTGCGTTAGGGCCGGCAACTCAGCACGTAAAAATCTACTGCCAATCATTAGCAGACCGAAGTTCCGCTGGGGCGACCCCTAACTGGGAAAAGCTGAAAGACACAACAACAACACAGAGAACAGTTTGTTTCTGAAACAATTCTCTTTACACCTGGAAATGAATACATGTAATGACAGCATTAAAAAAAAAACAAAAAGTAAAATTAATACAGGTCAGCATTAAAATACTCGTTCCATTCTGAGGTGTGTGTTGTTTCAGATAAATAAAATGCTGTTATATTTAGAATAGCAGACTTTCCATGGTGTAATTTGTGTCTCTGTCTTTCAGCACTGCTAATTGTAAAGTTGGCAAGTGACCCTCATGTGGAACTTTAATAGCTATGCTGACATACTGTTACACTGATAATTAGTCATGTTGGAGATCATTTTAGATGAAATGGACTGTATCTGAGTGGTGTGTGTTAAGGAGACAGTGATTTACAGAAATGTGCTACAGTTGTGTGGTTGTTTTTTCAGCAGTCGTTTCTCATTCCATTAGGGTTGTAAGACATGATATCACACTGAAAACTGCCTGTTGTGTTTTTTTTGTGGTTGCATAGTTCTGCTGTCTGCTATCAGAGCTGTATGCTATTAAAATATACCAGTGATTGTTGTGCTACTGTTTAATACCTTGCTTAGCTTGGACTTCTGTTACCCTTGTAGTGTTTCTTGTCTTCTGTTTTATTTCCTATCTTTGTCTTTGTTGTTTATGATTTTAATAAAAGTTTAAAAATGTAAACACATTTTAAATATTATATATGGGACTGTGTTTTATTAATACTAATAGTAGTCAAAACATATTAATGTATTCTTGCAAAAGGATCTTGATTATATTGTGTAATATTTATATGGAGGGCAGGATGAGAATATAGCTGATGTTTTTAGCCTTCTGAGTGCTTTTAATTGTCTTCATCCCCTCTGTCCCTCGCTTACTGCTAGTCTTTTCTCCACCTGTCCTTTTGTTGTCCTTATTGTCTTCCTAGATTGCCTCTCTACCATCCGTTAAAGAAACTGTCTTCCATTACTGTACAGCCCTATCTGTGAAGAAGTACTTTACAAATCTGGGGAGTAATTGTTTTCTTTCCTGTTCTAGATGTACCCCTTCCCCCTTCATATTTCACGTTCAGAATGTGACCTTCACATCTCCATAACATAATGCTTTGCACCCATATGTCCCACCTACCATTTTGATGGCCTCTTCTGGACTAGCCTGATATCCTTCTACCTCTTTGGTTTCCAGAACTGCATGTATTACTCTAGGTGTGAACTAAACATAGCCTTCTAGAGCAGAAGCATTTCTTATTTTCTTCTGGAGTCTGTTCCCTTGAGGATGCACCCAACATTTTGTTCACTGATGCCCCACTTCTTTCATTACACTCCTAGTGGTTCAGTCCATTTTTCTTCTCTTTTCCATTAGTTCTACCTTCCCAGCTGATAAATACTTCAAACCAAGGTAGTTGCGGTCAGAGTGCAGTACTTTACATTATCACCTGCTGTCTTTATACCTACTTAAATCATACTTTCCAAGTCATTCCTTAGACTATTCCCCTCATCTTCCATTACTACACCTGTGTTTGTGCCATTTCAGACATTGATCAGTTTCTGTACCCCCTATTATATGTCTGAAAAGAAAAACACATGTAGTAGGACTGACTTGTGGTATTCCACTAGTTACTTCCCCTCTTTTTGGTACTGGTTTTCTCACCACAACTTGTATCCTGTCCTTCAACCCTGCTGCAGTCTAGTTCCTTAGTCTTGGTTGAGACCCTCCAGACCCTGCAGCATGACACTGTATTAATCCACCAATATTCACTCATAACTTCTTTTGCGGTAAAAGGTTCAATGTTTACCACAATTTGTGACTGTTGCCATTGCTTCCCCCCTCCCACTTCATAGGCTTGTGTTTGTCCTGTCTAGTCTTGAATTTAATGTCTTTCCTAATGTAAATTGCCTCCCACTCTACCATAACCACCCTGATCATAAACTGCCTGTACCACAGCAACTCCATGTCTCATTCCTCATTTTCACTGACCCATGTTTGTGGGATAAGAACAGTTCCTGTCCTCCCTTTCTGCATCTTTCCTTGCAGTTTCCCCCACCTTCTTTCACAGACTCCTTTTATTGCATATTAATACTGTCTAGCATTTCGCAGCCTCATTGATTTTTGTTTTTGTGCATTGTTTTGTGCCCACTTTCTCCCCTATCTAGTACTCGGGTATATTCTTTTCCCGTGCTTCTGTGACATCCCAATGCCTCTTCCATCTTAGTTTAAATATGTAGAAGGTCAAGTTTTGGCTCTGACATAGAATTGGTCTGTCTGCGAGGGCTTCCCTGATCCTACTGACATTCATGAGCATGTAAGTCCTGTCTTCTGCTGCAGCAAGTCATTATACTCCCTGATGCTCACTTTCCCAAGTATGCTGGCGCAGATAATACTTCTGAGAATAGTACTTACAGCTTCCTATCCTAGCATATTTGTAACACCTTCCTGGCAAAACTTGCCATCACCTCTAACATGTCATTGGTATTTGCTCCATACCAGAAGTATGAGATGTGATAATGCAAGTCCTTACATTTAAAAACGAATTAACAGTTTATCAAACAGAATAACAGTGAATTCTGAAACTCACTTTTATACATTTCATATGTTTTTCCACTACTTATGTGTACTAACTCTGAGATCAGTGTGGTCAGAGTGGAGGGAATTCTCCAAGGTTCTGCAATCTGAGGGTTAGGATCACAGTTACTGTCCTTGGACATTCAATAGGCAGCCATTAGAGCCTGTGTGCACTGTAACATGTATACACTCCTCCCTTTTCCTTCATCATGCTTGCCTTAGTTAAACTCCTCCCATGATTTCTAAGGTAAAGATCTCAGACCTGTTTCACTGTAATCTGGTCTCTTCCCTTGCCAGGTTTTGATCCCTTTGGCGAGAGTCTGTAATCACTAAAACCCTCTTCCCTGTCACCACACTTGCTTTTCCCTTTGCTCTTACTTTCTGCCTTATGTCATTGTCCTTTCTGTATGCTACCTGCAGCTTTTCCTACTCCTATTTGTACAGTCTCAGTCAGCAGTGCTGTCCCTCTCTATGTGCTATTTCTTCTCCTTTGCTTGCCAGACTCTTTTTCATCCTTCCTGTGCTATTCTACCAAGTCATTCCTACTACTTTTAACAATCAGCTCACCCATTCTTATTCTTTTCTGTTTCTTCTTTCTCTTATTGGTCTTCCCACCTGTCTACCTTCACCTTTTGACCCATTCTTGGTCTCTTAAGATGGCACCACTTCCATATTCTTCTCCCTTCTTTATTCCTGCTCTTACCTATTTGTCCCTTACATACCTATCTCTGCTTGCTATGTGTCTGCACCTTGTTACCATTCTGACCACTTGATTTAAATTCTCTTTCCTTCCTGCTTTCTGAAATTTCTGCCTAATCCTTACACCCCAGTTCCAATACCTATTCTCCTGAACTTTGTAATCTTCTATATGCACCACATTGTAGTCTGTCCACAGGTCCACCAAAAACAGTGTTACCCATGCATGTGGAATTGGATTCATCTCTCTTCTTTTCATAGCTTCATAGGTATATACTAGGCTAATGACTACTGGGGCCCTTGTCAGCTTCGCTATGCAACCCAAATGTATCCCATGGGCTATTTTGCCTTAGAGGTTGTTTTAAGGGGTATATGTTAATTAGGGTATGGTTAGGGTATGATTTAACTACTGCCTATGTCCATCAGAGACATAGTTTCAGACCTGGGGTGAAGGTCCACTTTCCCATCCACTGCTCCAGGTTACACTTAAATTGCATTAGAGAAAGGCTCTGCTTCACATGGATGGGAAGCTTATTCCAGAGAATGGGAATTCTGTGAGATGTATATCTGTCCCTTCAACCATGCCCTGTTTAAATTTCAAGCAAAATTTAAATCCTTGAGTCTAGTAGTTCTGATGCTGTTCATTTTGCAGATATGCTAAAGGTCCATCAAGGTAGGATCAAAGGGTACTTTGTATGTCAGGCATAAGTTGTCTCTCATCTGTTTGTAGGAAACAGAATATAGAGCTAGGGCTTTGAGGTGATCTGCATAGGGCATTGTGTTTACACACTGCATTATTTTTGTAAGAATCCTCTTGTGGATGTTCCAGTTGTTGCATCTGCCTGGTCAGGTACATACTGAAGGGATTGTTGTACTAAAAGATGAGTATGTGGAAGGCTGAGTATAATGACACTATGACTTCTTTGGACCTAGATGCCATGCCCTTATTTGTAAGTTGAGTGACATAGAATGATTGTCTTGCAACCTTAGACATATGTTGGTCAAAAGCCAGGTTATTGTCTACATGAGCCCCTAATTCAATTCCTTGACTACTTTGTCTAATTTTAGGAGTGTTTATCGATGAGGTAGTTTCTGGGGTGGTAGTTTCCTGGGGTGGCTGACTTCCAAAAAAGTACTGTTACCAGTTCTTTTCTGCTTCTTGCATAGCTCAGGTCTCACTCTTGAGTAATGCACAAGTACAGTTCACATGTTTGATGCCTAAAGTAGCCAAGGCCTTCAGTATCTAAGACCTGTGCTGGTATTGTCTCTACAACCCGGGAGTGGAGCACGATGTAAAGCACTGATGTACAGATCAGCATTCAGTATCGCCACATGTAAGTTTAGGAGGAAAAACTCCTGTCTTGTCTCAGTTCCTGAACGTGCCCAATGCAGGGTTCAGAGAGAAGATCCAATATGTAGCTCTTGCTCTTTGATGTATCACTATTAGGAAACAAAAGAAGAACTAGGCAGTCCTGGGTCACATTCTCTAAGTTTCATTTCACATACAGTCCTCATGTGTTGCCTTTTCATCCTCAAATAGAGAGGCCTGAACCTTGTGCCATTTTCTGCTTTGGTGGGCAACAAAGGCCCAGAAGAGGTGCACCCCAGGTCCTGCCTTTGAGCTTGCCAGAGTGTGGACTTAACCCATCCCCTTTTAGGCTTAAGTGCATCCATGACTGACCTCTTCCTGTGAAGTGGCCTTTTGAGTCTCGCAGTGCTAACTTCGTGAATGAGGACTTTTCATCCCAAATACCCACCTCAGGTTCAGTAGGGTTCAGGTGACAACATAGTGCAAGGTCCACTAGGTCTTCTAGCATCAGTGTCCATGGTTCGGATCACAACCTTCAAATAGTAGTTTGATAGGACTTCTCCACAAATGTGTGAGAAAGCACCCCTTAGCAGTATGGCTTAATGCAAGAACTGAATTCAGTACAGACCTGTGAATTCCAGATGAATACTGGCTGTGTTGTTCTAGAACCAGCATGAGTATATTGCTAGCACTTGTTTGGGTATCCATGTCCTTCACCTTCCTGTGCTAACCCAAAAGCAGTTATTTCCGGCACAGAAGAGGATGGTGGTGGTTGAGTCACTGAAAGCATTTACTCTGAATGTTGGTGGAAAAAAAATTGTGAAAGTACTTTGTATGATTTTTGAGTAGCACTTCCCCCCTGTTGTGCAGCCTTGTGGTTGGTTTATATAAGTTGGGGGGGGGGGCCTCTACGTGGGAGGTGCAGGAGAGCTTTTGCCTCCTGCAAAAAATATTTTTGTGAAAAATTGCCAGAAGTACTTTTTATTTTTTTCCCCACCAAATGGCATTCAGCAACAACATGAATCTGGTGACTACCTCCTTTCCAGCTCCCCACTGAATTAGCCCTACTTTGTAGACGTCTTAAATTTCATGAAGGCCATCAGGGACTGGCCTCTGGTACTCATCCCTTATTCCCCCAAAATATCTTCAAGCATGCCATATGTATTAAGGTCTGGAAGCACCCAGACTCTGTTTCTGCAGTTCCCAAGAGGGAAGATGTTGTCTGTAAACCCCCTAACTGAATAAAATGATGATCTGATCAAGCAGTTTTTTTCTCAATCAAGTGCAGAGTGCAAGTCATTAGAACACCTTACCATTACATGTCAGACAAGGAGTTTAAAGTCTTTGACATGGGTAGACCTAAGAATATTGCCCTCTTCATGTTGAAACCTAGTGCTCCAAACATTCTTTTCTCAACTGTCCAGGTTTCAGTCCATGCAGTTTTGTTATGTGCTGGAAATGCTTTCTTCTCACTTTGAGTTGGGATTAGGAATAAGGTGGACAGCTCTGTATTTACAGGTTCCATAGTGCAGTTCTGACTATGTAGTCATGATGGCTATAGCAGTACCCTATGAGCAGGATGGCCTGGCTCAGACTATCCTCCCTCAGGAACATTTCATGTGGTCCACCTTGAATGCCACTTCTATATTTGAAGTTTTATTTGGTCAGCTTTTACATGACCTGTTTAGCAAATTCCTTGAAAAGGACTCTGATCATTTCCACAGTGGAGGACTTGTCTGAATCCCCTTTGACCCCCCTCTGTCTTTTTTTCCAGGCCTGCCTAATTTCTTAAAATGAAATGTCATTGCAGACTGAGGAAGGTACTGAAGCATGTCATGCATCCCGTGATCCACTGTCCTCCACCAGTGGTGTTAGCCAGTTGCACACTATGCCAGCTTCACTGTCCTATAACAGCAGTCTTGACTGCCCAATAAGGTTGCATATGATGTGGAGGAATATCAAGCTATTAAAAAGTACCAGTGAGTTTTTTTTCCATTAGCACTGGGTCCACATCTTAAGTGTTTTTAGGTACAGATCCAAAATTTACTGCCCACAGAGAGATACATAATAAGGCAAAGGTTCCAGTCCTGTGTTCTTAGTTCCAAAGTGGATAGAAAGGTTCTGTCCCATTCTGAATCTTGGATATTCATCAAACATGTCATTCATATCAGTTTCTGAATGGTGTCCCTGCTACTGTAAAGCAGCTGGCTGATGATACTGATCATGATGGACGGTTTCTGAGACATCAGTATCTGGGGGTTTTCATAAGAGGATTCCTTTGGTTGACACTGGGTGAAGCTGTATTCAGTACAGAGTACTGCCATTTGGACTTTTGTCGTATCTTTTCCTGATTGAAGATACAAAAATAGCCCCAGTCTGTGATTGGGTCTCCGGTATCTTAAAAATGGTCACCAGTAAAGTGTTAATAATGGAGTCAGTTTAGCTGTTCAGCAATCCAACCACCAAGAGACATACTGTTTGGACTAAAAAACATGAAATGTAACTTTAGTGTGTCACATCAGTAGCTATACTTTGCCTAGACAGGATACTTCATGATCTATGCTCCTACTAACACATCCTGCATGATGCAGGCTAATTAATAACCCCATTTTCAATGTAAAGCATTATGTTTTTGTGCACCCAGTTAACACATGTATATTTGGAACAAGTCCAACATACACAGGGTGCCTGCTATGTCAGTTCTCTAAAGAAATGCATTGCATATTCCACCAGTTTAAATCTTTTGAATATTACAGGATTATCTTAATCACATTGTCTTTATAAATCCTGTGTTACTTTACTCCACTTGCAAACTCCCGACAGGGCACTGTAATGGATCATTTATTACTAGATGTTCATCGTGCATACAGCTGCAGTAATCACAGATGGGTTTTTAGCCGTCAGGCGGTCCCTCGGTCGGCCGAATTCCAAAGTCTTGGTCCGGCGTCGGTTGTCGTCGCTTACTCTTCTGACGTCAGGAAGGCCAGAGTATATAAGACACAGCCAACGCCATGTTCTTCAGTCTTTTTTGCCGCGCGGTGCCCGAAGCAGAAGCAGTTCGCAAGTGCCGGTCGGCCAGCTCCTGAATTACGAAAATATTTGGAACCGAAGTCTTCATTAAAGCTAAGTACCCGTTGGAAACTTTTCTTGCCTCAGACCGATGTCAGAAAAAGTTAATAATTGTATTTCTTGTGGGAAGCAAATACCACATAAGGATTTCCATTCCCTTTGCATACCTTGTTTGGGCCCAGACCACGACGTCTCGGGCTGTCGCTTTAGCTCAATAAACGCACTATCAAGCGTCGGGCGGAGTTCGCCCAACACTATTTTGGTAAAGCTTTTGACTATAAAATGTCGTCGGACACTCCGACTACCTTTTTTTCCAAAAAACGCAAGGAAAAGGACCGACACGCGAGGCCCGCGGTCTCCGCTGACACCACGCCGAAACAGGCTCCACGTGGTCCGGTTCTCAGCGAGACGCCTTTGCAGTCCCTGACTACCGACGACACTCCTTTGGCGGTGTCTTCTGTACCCGAGACCACTGGGTCCTCGGCCCTTTCCCAGACTACAACCGAAGCCCCGGCTTATGTCGAGCCTACTAATGTGGACAAATCACACCA
>NC_056746.1:361935346-362042846 GCF_019279795.1 Protopterus annectens | reverse complement strand
TCGTTATATTCATAGTTATCACTACGTGGTCTAAAATCTGATGAAGTAAGCTTTCCCTTTCTTAACAGTTAGTATAAGCATATAATGTTATAATTTTATATAATTTTTGTTTCTATTTTAAATTTACAATGGTTAATCTTCCCATATTTGCTAAAGTTACATCTAATATCTTTACACAGAATATGGCTATTCCTGAACATCTCTCATTTCCCAAATTCCAAATCATCTTTCCTCCCCATAGTTTCTCTGTAATCTTGCTTCATTTGCTAAAAATATTGTGTCTTCTGATATAATTATATCTACATCACTCGTATTACACCATTCCAAAATTCCTATTCTTTTTACTATATTCATATTACTATTCACATTTACAGAAAGCACTCTAAAAGTTTAATTTTCCCTTTTCCTTAGATTCATGGTTTCATAAATTCATAGCTAATTACTAGGCTAATTTTCTTAGTAGGCCATTCTAAGCCTAACTAATTTCCTTCCCACAGGTGAGACTCAAACACTCTACCTTGTGTCTGTGAGTCAAACCAGCTTAACCTTTATACCAAGCCCCAATCTTTAGCTGTATATATTCTTTATCATCCATTTCCTTTCTTTTTTTCTTTTGTACCTATCCCTTTAAATTTTCTTTTTCTGTATTTTACCCTTTTATCAATAAAATTGTATTTTCCTTACTACCTCCCAGTCTGTCTTATTTATTACTTATTTCAGAACCTTCTTCTATGTCTTTATTTTTTTTGTTCTATGTTTGCTACTTGTAAAATTTCTTCTCTTTGTTCATTTTCTTCTCTTTCTTTTTCCTTACTGTTATTTTCGTTTTTGCAGTCCATCCATAAATGTCCAATTTTATTACATTTATAACATTTCATAGGAGGTTACTAGGCTAATGGCCCTGGGGGCCTTACAAGCTTATCCAAGTACAACCCCTGTTCCCAAGAATATCAAGGTGTTAAGTGGAGCTAAGTCAACAACTGCTACCCCTGTCCAAGAGGGACACAGATGAAACTCCCAGTGTGAATTTGCAGTCTCCCATCCAGTCATCCAAATTACACTTAAATAGGGTCAGCGAGGGGCTCTGCTTCACCTGAATTGGAAGTTTGTTCCAGAGGAGAAGTTACCTCTGTGAGACATATCTGTCTCTCCAGCAAGTCCTGTTGATGTCGCATACTAGGTTGAGTTCACTAGAGTGAGTGCATCTTATACCATTTGATTTATAAATGTGCAGCATTTCCATTAGAGCAGGATCTGAGATTGCTTTAAATGCAAGGCAGAAGTCACCTCTGAGTAGTCTTTAAAACACAGAGTATAGTGACAGTGAGTTCAGTGTGTCAACGTATGACGTATGCTAAAGACCCTGAATTCCCTTTGTAAGAGACTTTTAAGGTCTTTCCAATTGCTGCATATGCCTGGTAAGGTACACACAAAAGGTAGCATTGTACTCTATTATTGGCCTGATGAGTGACGAGTACAGGGGTGTTATAACCTCTTTTGTTCTGGATGCAGTGCCCTTACTTATGAGGTGGGTAATGTAGAAAGACTTTCTTACCACTAGGAAGATGTGGCGGTCAAATGAAAGGTTGCTGTCAAACTATGTGTCCAAATCTCTCACCACTGATTGCATGCTTATGGTGTTGTTATTAGTGTGGTAATCTGCAAGGACATTGCCCTTGCCTAAGTGGATGATAATGCATTTTTTTGCATTGAGTTTTAGCCCATGACTTTGGCACCAGTTGTTTTTCTGTCTAAGTCCCTCTTGTAGGATGTTGACATCATTTGGGGACTCTATGTCTGCACCCAGTGTGGAACACCATTGGTTATGGGTCTGCTGGTCCAGGTAGAGTCACCTGTTTTGTCTGTGTGCATTCTATCAGTGAGTTAGTTTGCAGCCCACCTGACAATATATGGGTTCATCTCCAGCTGGGTGAGTTTATCAATGAAGCCTGAATGGGGAATAGTGTCAAAGGCCTTGGCCAGGTCCAGGTAGTCCATATGCACCAATTTGCCTTCGTCCATGGCTTTGGTGACTGTCTGAAAGAAGTCCACCAAGTTCAAGAAGGAGGATCTCCCTTTAACAAAGTCAGACTGGGTCAGGTCAAGCGTTTGGAGGTCTCCTATATCTTTGTTGATAGGATCCATGATTATTCTTTCCATAGCCTTGCAGATTAGGCTAGTCAGTCTTATGGGTCTATAGTTCCCAGGGTCTGTGGAGGCACCTCCTCTATGTAATGGGCTGATGGTTGCTGTTTTTCATTCAAAAGGTACAAAAACAGTTTTTATACTATGGTTAGAAAGAGTACCCAGCGGTGCATCTAGTTCCTATTTTAATCCATTTAGAATTCTGCCTGGAATATTATTAGGTCCCATAGAGCTGTGTTTTTGACTTTGGAGAGGGTGTTTACTACCTGCTCCTTAGAGATACTAGGCACGGGGTGGGGGGTGGGGGGGTTCACTGAACGTGTCAGCTAGCAGGTTGGCTATTTTGGCGGGTTCAGTATATGTGGCACCATTAACAACCAATTCTATGCAGATGTGGGTTTTTCCTTTAAGTTTTCTAATGTAGCTAAAGAAGCCCTTATGGTTATCCTTAGTGAAGGAGGCTAATTTGGATTCATAGATAGCTTAAGACACCTTGTAAGGCATTCTAATGTGCTTGTTTAAGCTGAGGAGGGAATGCTTCCAATTCAGAGGCCATTCATTCCTGCTCTTGGACAGAATTTCTTTCTCTTATTGTATAACCTGGTAATGGCGGATGTTCACCAGGCAGGTGTGTTTTTTTTCTTGAGGATCTTGTTTTTGATCCTGTCAGGTACGGCTGAGTCAATACATTTGTATAGCTGCATATAAGAGGCATTGGTGTAAATCCCAGTGTAGGCGTCCATGATATCAATGAAGGCAGGTGCTATGAAGCTATTAATGCATAACCTGTAAGGGAGGTCAAATGGCAACTTCGACTAAACTCCACAGCCCCACCAGGTCTCAATGACTGTATTTCCTTGGCTCCTATATTAAAACAGATAGCCGAGAAATTACAGGCTAAATGGATGTTTAAACAAGATCAAAGTCACATAGATGTGTACTAACTGTTTATATATAAAATGGCAGGTTTTTATGGTCATGGATCAAGTATGAGCAAGTGTTTTAACATGACATATTCGTAATGTCACTTTAACATGTAATTAATATATATTTTTAAACCTGTGAGGATGTATGTGATTGGTTGCTTCAATTGTGAAATAGAAGGTATGTAAGAGGTGTTTGTGTTAACGGCAAATAACTCTGATGAAGCCTAGTATGTAATAAGGCGAAAGCGCTTAGTCGTTTGTTTTTTTAATTTGTATTAAAACTGTGACTCATTTTTCATTACATGGTTTGAGATAGTTTTTTTTATTTTTTTATTGTGCAGTGATCACCCATGTTAGTGAGCATCAGCTCCAGAATGTTTGTCATCCAACTGGTCTAGGGCATTGGAGTAGATGAAGTCCAAGAAACTTTGGGCAAGTATGTTAGTATAGGTATAATTTACCCAATCTATGGATGGGTAGTTAAAGTCTCCTAAAACCAGGGTATTTGGTTGTATCTTTTTTTTCCAACAAACATCTTTATGACATAGGCAATCTTAGTTTATATAAATGAAAAACAAACCATCTTGACACCACTTTAGTTGCAAACATTATACATTGCAGACACCATTGTAACAACTGTGGTTGTAAACATTTTACATCACTTATCTGTCCAGTCCTTGCAGTTAAGCATCATATGGCTCATTCAAATCCTGCCTCTTAAACCTTGTTCCTTCACTGCATATATTGTTCCCACAATTCTCATTTTTTTCTATGTAGTTTGTTCCTTCCCTTTTCTAAAGACCCCAATTCCAGTTATTTTATCTCTGTTACTATATTCACTGCTTCTAATAAAGTTGGTCTAGACTTTGATTTCCATTTTCTAGTAATTGTTTTTTTTTGGCAGCTACCATAATTGGACTCAGCAAGATTTTACTATGTCTAGGCAATTCCAATTCTGTATCATAGCTCAAAAAAAAATCATCTCCCCAGTCAATTCAGTCCACTCACCCAGCATCTTCGACAAGATCCCTAAAGTCTACCAGCTTGCAATACTCCCAAAAATATGTTCCCAGCCACCACTTTCCTGCCCATCACACCTCCAACATTTGCTGTCTACCTGAGGAAAAATTCTTTGGAGTCTACTTGGGGTATAAAAATACCTATGTAAACACTTCCAGGCAAAGATCCTAAATCTTCTAGACTTTGTTGCACATTTGGGAGTTACACATATATCCCCCATTGTCTGTTTATGATTTGCTTATCCAGTCTCTCTTCCCAAACCTTTCTAAGCTCGTCTGATTGATTCTTATAGTTATCATGCATTATTTTATATGCTGTACTAATTATTCTTTTTTTAATGGCAACTTCTGTTCTAGATTCTATTAAAAGCTCTACCAGTACTGGCCTGTCATTTATGAGCCCCCTATTTCTTTCTCTTTGCATGTACTCTGATATCAATCCTTGATAGGGAAGGCAATCTCTAACCTGCAGTCCAAATAAATTCTTGGCTTCTTCCCATTCTAGTACCTTTTCCTTTCTAGTTATTTGCTCCCAACACCTTGGTTCCTTTGCCAGTTTTCTTCAATGAATTCCAGCCCCCTTTTGCCTATTATCTGTATCCTTAACCACAGTCATCCCAGCCCCCTTTTGCCTATTATCTGTATCCTTAACCACAGTCATCCCTATTGGCAGAATCTCTTTTCTCCATTCTCATGCTAGTTTAGTTTTTGGAATACTCCCTGCTATTTTATTAATATAATACTCTGCATGATTTTTGTTATTCTCCTTAAGAGTCTGCATCCAGAATCCCAATCTCAGTTTATTTCCCGAGCTCCCCATGTCATCATCATTCCTTTCCACTTTGAATTATAGTTTTCTGCTTGTACTATGTATAAGAGCCTTAACTGTGTTGCTCTAAAGTACCCCCTCAAATTGGGTAATCCTAGTCCGACTTTTCTATTGGAAGGATCAGCTTATCCCACTTGACCCTTGCTGTCTTCCCTTCCCAGATAAAATCCTTCAACTCTTTTTTAATTGCTATCCACAGCTTCTCCTCTGGTTGATAAAAATATGCCTGACCTGTGTATAAGACTAAAGGGACTAAAAACATTTTAATTGCTTGTATCTTAGTATCCATATCCATATAACAAAGCTTCCAGTTTCTCAATTTTTGTATTTATTTTATTTTTTTATTTTACGTTTGTCGACCGGGCTAGTCTAACTGGAATACAAATCCATTTTCAGTAGAGGCCCGGGGAGAAAAGCACCAACACAAACACAATATGTATAATAAAAAGTTGTCACAATTCAGAGAAGTATAAAGTAGTTGAAAAGTTCTGAACAGTTACAGCCGTATAGGCTTGATGCAGTTGTCTTTACATGAGTACATAGCTCATGATGAGGAGATATGAAAAGCAAATAAAATACAAAACAGTTGTTTACTTATAGAAACAGAAAAAAAAATAGGATAAAAAAGATGTTTATTTATACAAATGTACCATGTGATACAGTGACATACAAGGTTTATAGGAGACAGCAAGAGGATGTCATTAGTTAGAACATAATAATATTAGATGCAGAGAGCACATAGGAAATCGAAGAAAGAAGAAAGACAGTTAGTCAGGGTTAGTACAGGGGGATAACCAATGAGTACTGAGAAATAGTTTTAGTTTCTGTTTAAAAAGTGTTATAGAGGTCAGGGATAGGAGTTCAGAGGGAAGCATGTTCCAGTGTTTGCCTACAGAGTTAGAGAACAAAGAATCTCCAGCTGAGTTTTTGGATCTGCTAGTGGTAATAAGTAGCTTATTAGAAGAACGCAAGTTCTTAAGATTGTTGTAGGGGGTAATGAGGCTAGTCAGTATAGGTGGGGTAGTGCAGGCTCTTATGGATAATAGCAAGCTGGTGAAATAGTAACTGGTTTTGGAACTCTAGCCATCCTAATTATTTTAGGTTGTTGCAATGATGTGTTCTAAAAGGAGAACCAGTGGAAAATCTAGCAATACTATGATAGGAGGTAGCAAGTCTGTTGAGGTTGTTTTTTGAGAGATTGGTATATATGGGTGAAGCATAGAGTAGGGTAGAGATTAAATGAGTTCTACCTATAGTGGTTTTGGCTGAAGGAGTAAGAAAGGGTTTGATTCTATAAAGGGATCCCAGTTTTCTTATTTACTGTTTTTATAGTGATGTTAATATGAGTATCGAAGTTTAGGTTATTATCCATGGTTTTTCCAAGAAGTTTAGTGGTTTGGTCAGGAGATATAAGAGTCCCGTTCTTGGATATAAGAGTGAAGTGAAGAGGGGTTGACCTGCGAGTAGGAGTAAAAAGTAGCAGTTTAGTTTTTTTAGGGTTAAGTAGGAGGCATCGGCTTAAAAACCATTGCTCAACTGTATTGAATGCTTTTTGTGTAAGGGACTGTAGCTCGGAAGGAGTATTAGCTGAGCAAATAATGGTGGTGGAGTCTGCATATTGAATGCAGGTTGCATGAGGAATTGCTAGGTGAAGGTCATTAATGAAAATGGAAAATAGCAGTGGGCCTAATATGGAGCCCTGGGGAACACCAAGGGAAATGGGGAGGTGAGAAGATAGATTGTTTTCCCATAGTACTGCTTGTTGTCTATTGTCTAAGTAAGATTTAAACCATTTTAAGGCTAGAATATCAAGAGAAAGAGATTTAAGTATTTCTATAAGGAGCTGGTGGTTAACCATGTCAAAAGCCTTAGATAAATCAATGAAGACAGAAGAGGGAAGAGTATTATTATTACGGTTTAAATTTATACAGTCTGTGAAGGAAAGTAGAGCTCTGGTTGTACTGTGATTTAGGTCTAAACCCATGTTGACAGTTGGCCAGTAGGTTATTTTCAATAAGATGGGCGAGTAGTTGCTTATGGATACATTTTTCCATAATTTTTGCCAGTGGAGAGAGTAGAGCTATTGGTCTATAGTTTGAAATGTCAATGGAGTTTCCGCCTTTATGTAGGGGGATGATGTGTGAGATTTTCCAGATAGATGGAATATTTCCTTCTGTTATCGTTCTGTTTATTAGTATGGAAATGGGGAAGGCTATGGCTTTGGCACCTTTTTGTAGGTATTCTGCAGGTAGTTGGTCAGCAGATGGGGTAGTAGGTTTTAGTTTTTCTAGAAGAGAGCAAATGAAGGAAGTAGGAACAGGTTTTAGCTGAAATGATGGAATTGGGTCCGTCAGTGAGGTGGTTAGATTAGGGGAAGTTGGAGATAATTGCTTAGCTAGTGTTTAAATGGCATCTGTAAAGAAAGAATTGAAGGCATTGGCAGTTTGTGTTTGATTCTCATGGTTAGAGCCTTGTGGGCTAGGTGTAATAGACTGGCCTGGGTGTAGGAGTTTGTTGATGCTGGACCAAAATTTTTGTGGATTCCTTTGGTTAGTTTGTTGTAGTTGGATATAAAAGTTTTTTTATCTAAGAGGACAGCTTTTTTATAGGTTCATAGGTTCATACTAGGCTATCTGCCCTAGGGCATTTATAAGCCTGGCCAGAATGTGTTTGGCTTTCGCCACCCATTTTAAATTTATTTTGCTATGCCCTTTTTCGAGGTTAGTATACTGTGCCTCTGTCTAACAGTGACACAGAAGTGATACCCGGGGTAAACCTACGATCTCCCATCCACTCATCAAGATTCCTCTTGAAGAGAGTCAGTGAGGGACTCTGCCTAACCTGGACTGGGATTTTATTCCAGAGTGAAGGGAGCCTCTGGGTTATGAATCTGTCCCTCCAGCATGTCCTATTTATTTCAGTGCTGAGGTTCAAGTCTCTCGAGCGCGTAGCTCGATGGGATTGGGATTTGGATTTTCTGAGGTGCAACATGTCCATTAATTCCGGGTTGGACATGGCTTTATACGTCAGGCACAGATCGCCTCTGAACAGGCGGTATGCCACTGAGTAGAGCTGGAGTTTCTTTAACCGGGCAGCATATGGCATCTGTTTGAGCCCTTTGATCCTCTTGGTGAGGTACTTTTGGGGTCTTTCCAGTTGCTGCAGGTGTCTGGTAAGGTACATCCCAAAAGGGGCATTGTACTCAATTTAGTAGTATTTCTCAGTTGTCTAAAGGTTTGGTGGTCTGTTGAATTCCTAGTAGTGTGCCATTTTGCCCAAGATTTGTTTCCAAGGAGGATTTTCTGTCTAGTAACTGTAGTGAGCCATGGGGCAGGTTTAGCCTTATTTCTAATAGAGCGTACTGGGGCATGATGGTCAAGGATGGCTAAGAATGCGGAATTAAAGTAGTCAACTGCTTCATCTAAAGGGAGTATTTTTAGTGGTGACCAATTTTATTATCTTTTGTGTAGTCTCTTCCCACATAAGCTTAGCTGCCACAACAGAGTAATTTCTAATCCATACTCCTGAATACTTCATTTTATCATCTCTCCATAAATGTGGATAATGTTGGACCAGTTCGTGTGTCGGTACATAATGTACCGCCATTGCATTTGTTTTAGCTTCATTAATTTTGTATCCCAAGAAGATTTGAAACTGTCTTAAAATATTCCATAATACTGTAATGGCCCTTTCTGGTTTTGTCGTGTATAAAATAATATAATTTGCAAGTAGAGCCAGTTTTTCCTGACTACCATACAAGTTATATCCTTGAATTTCTGAGTCCCTTATTTTCTTTGCCAATGGTTTTAAATATAATACAAACAACAAAGGGGAAATTGACAACCCTGCTTGGTTCCTCTACTCAAGCATAAGTTATCAGACAGGACCCCACCCACTTTAATTTTCACTTCCTATCCCTCATATATACTCCTAATCAACCTTATAGTTTTATCAGGGAAACCAAATGCTTCCACTGCCCTGCTCATGAAGTCCCAGTCTACTCTGTCAGATGCTCTCGGTGCACCAAGACCCACCAGTAATAGTGATATTTTCTTACATTTTGCTTCCCTCTAGATCCTCAGTGTTCTGTTAATATTGTTAGATGTTTGCCTCCCCTCCACAAAACCACAGTGATCCATATCTACCAATTTTGGTATCACTTTTGCCATTCTTTTAACCATTATAGACATAAACATGTTATAGTCATGATTTAGTATTGAAGTGGGCCTGTATGAAGCTGGATCCGATGGATCTTTACCCTCTTTAGGTATTACCGTTACCACCGCTTTCTTCCAGGATGCTGGTACTTTTCCTCCCTTTAAAATACTGTTATTTCCCTCCTAGCTTCCAAACTTCCACAGCAATACCATCTATTTCTGGGGACTTTCCTGTAGATTGGTTATATATAGCCATTTTTTTCTCATCTCTTCCTATACTAACTGTTAGTAATTGAGCCTCATCTACCTCTAACCTTGGCATATTTAATTCTTCCATAAACATTTCCATTTATACCTTTTCTTGGTTTCCATATTTCTCTGCTTTATACAAGCTTTCATAAAATTTCTAAAATATTTCGAATACTACTTTAGGATCTCTTGTTATCTTCCTTTTTATAGGCTCCTTAAGCTTGGTGACAGCCCTTTCCCCTTTCTGTTGCCCGAGCCATTGTGCTAAAAGTTTTTGTGCTCTAGAATGATCAAAAAACAGTTGCTTAACAGCAATCTTTGTAAACTTGTGCATGTTATCGCAGTAATCCCTTATTTTCTGTTTAGCATTCTGCAGTTGCTCCTTTTCTTGTTCTGAGAGATTCCCCCTATTTTGCAATACTTTACATTTGTCAGTCCCTCTAAATAATTCCTGTTACTTCTTAACCATATCTCCCTTTCCTTTATTTCCATCCTAGTTTTAAACTCCACTTTAATATTATCCCACTCCCTAGCTATATTTTTCAGAAGAAATTTCTGTCGTCTCTACTAGGTCCTGAATTAATTCCAAAACCCGTTCCTTAAATTCCTCTCAACTGATAGGTGAGAAAGCACTAGTGTCTCATTTTTATTTCATAAACCTTGTGTTTTTATTTTAGTGATTATCGGTGCATGATCTGAAATAGTTATTTTGTGAGTTTCAAGACCTTCAATTAAATGCACGTGTTCCTGTGAGATATAAATTCTATCTAGCCTAGCCCAGTTTTTGTATCTTGGAGAATCATATGTAAATTCAATCCAAATGCCTAGTACTGAATGCACATCTTCCATGCCAAACATTTTCATAAATTTCTTCAAAACTCTACCGTCCTTTGTTATATGTTCCCTTCTAGGCCCCCCAGACACATCTTCACTGTTGCAAACTGAATTCCAGTCTCCACCTGTAAGTAATATTCCGTGTTGACAGCTGATTATTTCTCCAGAATTTTCTTAATCTCCAGTTTAGCAGTTTTAGGTGGAATGTAAAGGCATGCCAGTGTAATTATCATCCCTTGCCAATAGCCCATTAGTACTATATATCTTCCATTATTATCTTTTTATTTCCTCTTCTATCACTATTGGAGCTCCTCTTGCAGTTAATATAAGTACTCCTCTTTTCCTTTGCCCCAGATATTTTGCTGAATAACCATCCTGACAATCTTTCTTTATCAAATTCACAAGTTCATTTCTTTCCATGTGTGTCTCCTGTAGCATAGCTATTTGCAATCTATATTTATAATATAGTTCACTACTCTTTCTTTTTTATATTTATCTGTAAGACCATTCAGATTGAAAGACATTACAGAAAGCATAATTTTCCCACACAGATATTATTACCACCTTTTATGTATAACTGTTTTTTGTTAAATGTCTAATTCCAACTTTTATGTTACATGCATATACTGTTCAGCAGGTTGGTCTTGTATACATTCATTTCTTGTCATATCCATTTTAGCCTGTGCCACATCTTGCATAACTTTTTGTTTTTTGAAAGCCCTCAAACAGAACAAACAATCCCCTCAAAACTCTCCTAAAAATCTATCAACTTAATAGCAACACACAAAACTATGTACGTCTTCAAAATTGAAGTTTTTGCTTCCTAATAAGAACAAACATTCTAAGTTGATAGCCACAGAGACAGCCTAGAGTTAAACACAAAGAAAGGTTAGTCATGCTAAGATGCATGGTACAGCCTGTGCTATTAGTAAGTGCTATTTGATTTTGTCTATCTTTATAGCCCTCCCAGCTGAAAAAAACAATTGAATGCTTTCTGTAAACACTTTCTCCAAGCCATTTCTCTTTATCAAATTGTCTTCTAGTAACATGCAAACCAGACACAAAACTGCTAAGGATACCTTGTTTACTAAAAAAAAAAGCCTTAAAGTATTCAATATTCTTTTTCATTTACATGCTTTGTAATAAACTTGTAACTGGATAACGTCTAGGGTCTTAACACAGTCATTTCCCTGTGCAAACATGGGAAGAAGCTCACTGATTTTTCTTTTGTCATACTTTCTTAACCAAACCTTCATCTCTCCCCCTTCTGTTTTTTTTTTTTTTTTTTACATTGCAGTGCCTACATTTCTTAAAACTGAACAAAAAAAAAAAAGAGAGAGAAAAAAGAAGAAACAGAAAAACAAAAGCACCTGCTTATATTAGTATCCCCATCGCATTTAAAAAATGAGAAAACTTTACTTCAAGTCTAATTGGTTTTGCCTTATCTTTAAAGATCTCCCAGCTGGGAAACCCCCAATTGCTTTCAGAGAACATTATGTCTTAGCCAATTTCTCTTTTCCCTTTCCCTTCATCTAATCCCTTCCACCAGTCTGTCTCCAGTTTTTCTTTATCAGATTTTCTCCATGGAGACATGAGAAACAGGCAGCCAGTTTCTCTACCAGATTGTTTCCATGGAAACATGAAGACCAGTTGAAGAATTGCTATCGAGTATACATGCATTTGCTTGAAAAAAGCCTCATAATATTCATTATTCTTTTTTGTTTACTTGCTCTCATCTAATCAATCTAAGGTACTTAATCTCATTTCACCATGCAAGAATGAGAAAAAGTGCATTAATTTTAACTTTATCATGCTTTTTTAACCAGGCTGTTTTTATATTGCATTACCTATAGTTCTCAAAACTGTACAAGAAGATAGAGAGAAGAGGGGAGAAAAAAACAGCACCTGTGTACAATCCCCATTGCACTTAAAAAGAGCATGCAAAGAAAACCATACACCATAAATACAGTTGTTGTGTCTTTTGGCTTTTCCCGGTTAGGGGTCGCCACAGCGGAACTCTGGTCCGCTAATGATTGGTAGTTGATTTTTATGTGCCGAGTTACCAGCCTTGATGCACAACCTTTAACAAAGGTATGCCCATTCATGCATGTCTCCACGCAGAAGACGCTCTAGCTGAGAATCGAACCAGGCAGCGTCTTACTGTGAGGCGACAACACTACCATAAATAAATACAGTACTATTAAGAAAAGAAAATGTTTACTTTTAGCTTTCTCCTTCTCTTCCCCTCCCCAAAGCATTTTTCTGAACATTAATGACATGAAGTAGGGCATATCCCCCACAAGTCCGACCAATTTTGAAAAGTCCATTATTTCAAGATTTTTTTGTTCGGTCATATTTCACAAATATAATTATTGCATTTTAATTCCACAGTAAGTTACTGATTTTATTACTGTTCATCTCCATCTCCTAAATCCTGCCTCTGCGTCATTTCTAATGTATTCTTGATTCTTCTAGTCAACTCTCATGCTGCCTTCCTTCTCTCCAACATTTCCCATTGAAATACTGGAAAAGGTTTCAAAGGTACAGTCTCTCTGTAGTCTTCATTACCAGATGAACAAGAAGCAGAATCTGTTTGTTGGACAAACTTTTGTATTTCCTCCTTAGCATGCACTTCATCAAAAAAATATTTTGTCCTTCTTGGGAAGAATACCTTAAAAGACAGCTGGATACAGCAGTTTGAATCTCACACCTGCATCTCAACATTCCCTGAATAGTGGAATGAATTTACTCCTCTCCTGCCTGGTGTACAATGACTAATCATTCTCCACAAACACTCTGCTGTCTTCCACTTTTAGTATTTTGTCCTTCTGCCACAGTTATGTCAGAATCAACTCCTTCTGTTGGTAGGATTGCAACCTTTACTATTAAAGGTCTAGGTTGCTTTCTTATAGCTAGGTGGATCATTCACACAATTTGCCCTTTCAACTAACAACTCCTGCTGTAGAATATCAGTCCAGTTGCTTATTTGTGCTTTCATAAAATGAATGCAGTCTGTTCCTTCCAGCTTCTCTTGTATAGTTGAATATATCAGGTTTTCCATAAAGCTCTGTCCTCTAATTCTATTATTTTTTTAAACTTCTCTTCCTGAGCAGTTTCATATTCAGCCAGCCTTTTTTTCATTTCAACCTCTGATTTTTTGCAACTTTATCATCTCTTCTGAATATCTGTTTAAAGCTTCTTCCATTTTTCCAGCCTTTTGTTGTTTGTGTCAATATACTCCATCAGTGTTTTGCTTATTTTAACCAGGTCTGTATGCAGTTGTCTTATATCTTCCTGTAGATTACTGGAAATCATGTCTGAGGGTTGCATTGCCTTTTGCTGAACAGCTGCAGAACTTTCCCCAGTCAGTGTTTCTTCCTCACTTTTTGTAGCTGATTTTTTTCCGGGTCTTCTGTATTTCTTTATTCCTGGTATCTAGGCAGCGCCAGTTACTGAAATTTACCATGAACACAACTCTGCTGAGTTTCTGTTTTTACACAGCTGCTACGTAATGTGCAGCCATCTTGGAAGTCTCTGTATTTGGTTTTATCTCGAGCAGTTCATGTAGATCAATTCACATTTGTTTGTATAATGTCCCATTTCCCCACAAATGTAACATTTTCTTTTGTCACAGTTACTTATCTTACCTTATTTTAACATATTGTTTGAAAAGTCCCTGTATACTGTATTTTAATATAGTGTGTACAATTTTACTTACTGTGGAGCTTTTCTTCCCGGGCCTCTACTGAAAATGGACCTGTGTCCAGCCAGACCATCTCGGTTAACAAGTGTAAAATAAAAAAAAAAATAAATATAATGTCACAAAATTCCTGTTAATAAAAGTACATGCTCTTACCTCATGTGCTTTTACACCCAAAGGAGCTATTAAATTGTCCCACACTTCATACCCGTTCATTTCTTTGTCTTCTTTACTTTGAATTCTTATAACATACTTCGGTTTTCATTTTCTTCTGCTTTCTTTTCTGCTACCTCACTTTTGCCTTTGTTTACTTTCTCAGCATATGTTTTTTTTTTTCCATCTCTCCACTATTCTTCAGGGTCCCCTCCAGGAAGCATCTCCTTCATTTTCTGTCTCACTCTGCACCACCATTTGTTTAAGCAAATCATCCCACAACCCTCCTGACTGGAGGGTTGTAGTTACACATCCATCATTTGCTGAGTCTTCTCCATCAAACAGGTTTCTTTTAAACATTTCCTCAGAATCCTGAACACATTCTCTGGTCTCGATATTTGCTTTCTCCTTTATTTCTTTCACTAATCTATCATCTCCTTCTCTCTCCATTTGCATCCCTGTTTTACCGGGCCCCCTCTGCACCTGGAACAAAAACAAGAAGTGCTCCTCCAAAATGGTTCCGACTCACAACCATGACAAGTAGGGGAAGATGTTCTTCGTGTTTCACTGCTGCAGTCATTACATTTGAGTTATCTGCTTGCAGGTAGCCCTCAGTCGGCCTGATTAACAAAGTCTTGGGTCCTGCATCGGTTGCTGTCCCTTCTTCCTTGACGTCAGGTCATCAGGGATATAAAACATGCAGCCAACGCCATTACATCAGTCTTTCTTGCGGTGCAGTGCCCGAAGCAGAAGCCGTTCGCAAGTGCCGGTCGGCCGACTCCTGAAATTTTCGTTTTTGAGTTTCAGAACCGAAGTCTTCAACTGAAGCTAAATACCCCGTTGGGGAAACTTTTTCTTGCTCCTTACCGATGTCAGTAAAAGTTAATAATTGCATTACTTGTGGAAAGCAAATACCTCAAAGATTTTCATTCGTACTGTATTCCTTGCCTAGGCCCTGACCACGACGTACCTTGCTGTTGGTTTTGTACTTTATTTAATCAGCGCACTGTCTGTCGCCTGTATATTTTCACCTCTAAATATTTCGGTTCTTGGTTTAATTATCCAGAAATGTCATTGGTTAGCCATCCGACTACCGGGATTCCAAAAAAAATGCAAAAGTAAAGACACAGGCAGGCTGCCGAGGTCCAAAACTGCCAACGACGCTTCTCCTAAGCTAGTCTCCGGTACTCAGTGAGGCGCTTTTGCAGCCCCCGATACCTGCTACCTCTGATTTGCAGGCCTCTACTGAGACCCATTTGGAGTCCGGTATGCCATGAGATGCTTCAACTATGGAACCCGCGGATGTCCTCTACCTTAGATGGGTCTGGAGCCGCTGTGCAGGCACTGACTTCTGAGGGTGTATTCTGGCCTACGAACTTGCATATTAAACCAATGCCTCCTTCTTCTCTTAGGACTAAATCTTGAACCATGCCTAAAAAACTGACACCCAGGCCACATGCTCAGGCCTCTGTGGCTAAAAACAAATGATAAGAATGGCTGAAGATCTAATAACTCTAATCAGGGGTAGCCAACCCCCCTTTTTTAAGAGGCCCAAGACTGAAGTGGTTTATGAATCTTCTGACCAGGATTCTGTTTTTTCTGATTCTTCTGATGATCTGGATTTGCCCTTATCTACTTATGAGGATTCTGATGCAGAGTACTCAATTCCCTCTGCTTCCCCTCCAGAGGATTTTTCTTTTGGAGAAACCTTACATATTCTAAGGGAGCATTTCCACTGGGAAAGCCAGGATTTTTCTGATTCAAAAAAGAGGCTTAGGGATTTCTTACTCCTACCTCAGCATAGGCCTTTAGCTATTCCTCCTGTACTATACATTGTTGATGATGCTTTTTCGAAATCTAGTTTGGCCCCTGATTCCTTGTCTCCTGCTCCCAGAAAATCAGACAGATACTACAGAGTCCCTGAGTCACACAAGTTCCTTTTTAAAAATCTTATTGCGGATCCAGAGACTATTTCACAGGGGCCCAAGGGCATTAAGGCTTCTACTGCTAAAAATCCTACCCCTTCTGATAGAGACTCCAGGGCACTGGATAGATGGGGTAAGAAGGTTTACACTTCTGCAACCTTGGCCATTAGGGCTTTAAACTGCCAGTTTCGTATGTTAAAGTATCAGCAACATGTCATTGGATTGCTTAAACAGAAAATGATGTTGATTCCTGACTGTGTGGAAAATAAAGAATTACAGGATTTAATGGACTCTGCTGAACAAGTTGGAAAACATACTTTGCAATGTTGTTTTGATTCATTAGAGGCCTCTTGCAGGGCTGCTGTTACTGGGTCTGTGCTTAGAAGGCATGCTTGGCTTAAGGAGCAGTCTTTGCCTGGTCATGTTGAAGCTAAATTGTTGGATGTTCCCTTAAATCAGGACTGCCTTTTTGGCAACAAGGATGAGGAAGTTCTTAAAAAGATGGAAGATAAAGCTAAATCTATGCAAACTATTAGAGTTCTTACAAGTTCAGCCTCCTAGATTTAGTAGGCACTGGCCCTCTAAGAATTGGTCCTTTCCAGCCCCTTCTAGGTCTTCTCAAGCCAAACCCAGACACGGTATAAAACCCCAGGTTTCAGTCCCAAGGGACACACATGACTAAGCAGTGGGGAGCCTCCACTTCCAAATCTGGGAGTAATAAGACTATTCAACTGGTACCAGAAGTGGAAAAGGGACAAGATTTCTACTCGAGACTTTTCCTGGTACCCAGAAAAGACAATTCATGGCATCCTATCCTGGACCTGTCTAACACCTTTTTGGAGATTCCAAAATTCAAGATGCTGACTCTTCAATTACTTCCTATGCTTGGCAAAGATGCCTGGTTGGCAACACTAGATTTAAAAGAAGCATACCTGCACATCCCAATCAGGGAATCTTGCAGAAGATACCTATGCTTCAAAGCAGGCTACACGCACTATCAGTTCTCTGCACTGCCCTTTGGCTTATCTACTGCACCCAGGGTATTCACAAAGTGCCTAGCTCCAGTTATTGCATTTTGCAGGCAAATAAATATTCAAATATACCCATACCTGGACGATTGTCTAATTCAGGCAGAAAGCCAGGACATACTTTTGAATCATCTGGCCTTTGTACAAAGGGTTCTAACTTGTCTGGGGTACACCATGAACAAAATGAAATCACACCTGGTACCCTGTCAGCAAATTATATTCCTGGGAGCAAGCTTGAATACAGCTTTCCAGATGGCCTACCTCACGCCAGAGAAACAAATTAATTTGACAACCTACTTCAAACAAGTGGCAACAAAAACCCTGCTATCTGCAAGACAAATACTGCAAGCATTGGGGTTCATGGCCTCCTGCATTCTTCTAATTCCATATGCAAGACTGCATATGAGGAAACTACAGTGGTATCTAAAAAGCCTATGGTGTCAATATTTTCAGGATCTAGAAGCAATGATTCCTATCATACCTTGCCTACGCCTAGAGTTCCTTTGATGGGTAGAGGCCTGCCACCAAAACAAGGGACTACCTTTCACACCTCCCCCTGCCACCCAAACCCTAATAGACGCATCAGACTATGAATGGGGGGCTCACCTGGCAGGGAAGTGCATTCAGGGCAAATGGAACCCAAGTCAATTGCACCTGCATACCAATCAAAAAGAAATGTTAGCTGTACAGAATGCTCTGACAGCCTTCAAGGGCCACATTCTTCCAGGACAACTAATGGTAAAGACGGACAACCCCACTGTTATGTGGTACATAAACAAGCGGGGGGGTGCACATTACCCCCTCTGCAGACTAGCCATGGCATTGTGGAACACAGCCTTGAGCTACCATGTGCACCTACAAGCTCAATTCCTGCCACAAAAGTTAAATACACTGGCAGACGGACTAAGCAGAAACCTCATGGACCCACACGAGTGGAAACTGGAATCAAGGATTTTCAACATGTTGACAAGAAAATGAGGGAGCCCAGATATAGACCTGTTTGCCTCTCCCCAGAACTACCAATTGGACATATTTTGCACAAGGACTCCCCACAAACAAGCCTGGAAAGTGGATGCTCTGTCCTTCAGCTGGAAAAACCTATCAGTCTATGCCTTCCCCCCTCTGCCTCTGCTCTCCAAAGTACTACTAAAAATCAAACAGGACAAACCAAGGATGATTTTGATTGCGCTAGACTGGCCACGCCAACACTGGTACCCCCTCCTGTGCAGTGTGTCATGGTTATCCCCATGGCACTTGCCTCAGACTCCTTCCCTGTTGTCTCAGCAGGAGAACCAGGTTCTGCACCCTCAGCTTCTAACACTGAACCTTGCAGCCTGGCTAATTACATAATCTCTCATTTACCATCCCTCAGTAAACCTGTGATGGATATCATTTTAGAGGCAAGGAAGCCTAGAAAATCATATGCTGAAAAATGGAAAAGATTCTGTGCCTGGAACTAATCTCAAGGGATGAGCACAACAGCTCCCAATTTACCTCAGATTTTACAATATTTAACGAAGATGCTTCACAAGGGCCTGTCTTTTTCCTCCATTAAAATCCACGCCTCAGCCATTTCAGCTCATTATAACACAGAACCCAACCCCCTTCTCTCATCCACTGCTCAAGCAGTTCCTCAGAGGGGCCAAAAATTGGAGACCACCCAGGAGAGCTCCAACCCAAGCCTGGGACCTTATCCTTGTTTTGGAGAAACTCACTCTACCTCCTTTCGAGCCAGCTGCTACTGCAGACTTAAAATTTCTTTCTTGGAAAACAGCTTTCCTTGTAGCAATCACCTCAGCTAGAAGGGTATCTGAATTACAGCTCCTTATGGCAGTGGAGCCTTTCATCATCTTTCATGCGGACAGGGTGTCGCTCAGAACCAATCCATCCTTCATGCCCAAGGTGGTATCCAGTGTGGCTCTTAATCAGTCCATTCATTTTCCAATCTTCTTTCCCAATCCACAGAACAAAGGGGAACAGATACTGCATTCCTTAGATGTGCACAGACAACTCAGATTCTACTTGGACAGCACTAAACCTCAAAGGAAATCTGAACAACTGCTGGTAACATTTGCTGCAGGGGGAGAGGGGAAGGCTATTTCAAAGCAAACCATTTCTAAATGGATAGGCCATTGCATTCATTTCTGCTATAAGCATCTTGGAAACCCTATCCCCCAGGGGATCAGACCTCACTCCACCAGGGCTGCATCTACCTCTACAGCCTTTCTCAGAGGCATCCCTACCAGGGACATCCTGGAAGCTGTTAATTGTACCTACTTTCACCAAGCATTATCATTTGCCATTTTTTTCTAAATCCAGAGCTGGCTTTGCCACTGCAGTCTTGCAGGGCCTTATAGCTGGTCCTAATGCTATCTAAATTCCTTCTCCCAACCATAGCTTTGGGAATCTATCCAAATGTAATGACTGCAACAGTGAAACACGAAGGACATAGTACAGTTGTGTACACTTACCATAAATGTAGATGTTTGAGTGTATTCACTGTTGCAGTCCTGGTTATCCAGCCCCCTAACTTCTTTTCGTTATACCTCTACTTTCCTAAACTATGCTTAAAAGCCTTTTTGGTGTATTTGCTTTTTTGTTGGAGATATATCATTGTACTTTTATATTTAATTGCTCCCCATTAGGGGGGCACCTGACATATGGGACAAGAAAAACTGATGTAATGGCGTCGGCTGCATGTTTTATACCCCTGACGACCTGACATCATGGAAGAAGGGACAGCAACAGACACAGGACCCAAGACTTTGTTAATCAGGCCGACTAAGGGATACCTGCAAGCAGATAACCTAAATGTAATGACTGCAACAGTGAATACACTCGAACATCTACATTTATGGTAAGTGTACACAACTGTACTTTCCTGAAAGCCCTGGCCAAATTACCTTCTGGTAGTAGAAATACCACCTCAAGAATCCCCTGAAAAGAAGCCACTAGCTTAGTGGGACTAACTCAGTCAAAAAGAATAAATAAGTTGCTGTTTACCAAATCATTGAGGCATCACTGTAGTTAAAAGATCCAGTTCCTCACTTTGTCTTTTTTTTTTTTAATTAAAAATGTTTACCCCCTGTGGAGCAAGTTGCCCATCTCAGATGCTGGAAGTCACTCCTGACCCAACTCCCTGGACCTAATCTGAAACCCTGCCATTTACCGAGAGGAAAGCGAGACATTCTAGTGCAGCATCACACTGTCATCTGTTTACTTTTATAGGCTCTACCCATTTCTCCACTGCATGTTCAATATGCAGTGATCTATGGCCATTATAGCCAAGAACATCAGTCACCATGTAACCCTGATGTCTGTGTATCATTTGTGTGCATGCCATCCAAATAACACTCGTGCTAGTCATTGATAGTGGCAGAAACCTGGAGTTTACAACAGGCTGCAAAGATAGTCAGTAAGCATTGTGGAATACAAATGCCACATAAATCGTGTTTATTTTGTAGATAGTGATAAGCTGAAGAATTTTTATGTTCACAGTAATGTACAATCTTTTGTTTTAAAGTTATTCATACATATCAATAAATCAAATCATATCAATAAATAGATGATTTTTTGGGCCATTCACAAAAATGTTACATGTGTAATATATATTTAGCTTTAAGTGATTTGAACTTTAAAATGCTTACTGCTGCTCAGTTTTGCTTCTCTTAGAGAAGTTTGCATGATCACTAGTAAAAACTGAGTTTATACTAAAATGAGATGTAATCTCCTTCTGGATTCATGACCCTGTAATGATAGAGGTGCTTGCATGTCCTGTGGGCCACAGAGCTATGTTGTCTGCTGGAGCTTTATGCTTCTGGTATGGTCATTATTGTCAAATTCTTGTGAGAGGTGTGACCAGATAAATAATAATCTAGAATGGTTCCCCTATGATGATTTAATTATTTAAAAAAGTCAGAAAACATCTCTTCTAGAACATGGGTAGTGGAACTCACCCTGGAAAGGCCAGAGGAAGGTGATTGCCATTAAGTGCCCCATAGCTTCTAACTCATGCATCACAGCCAGGGTCATCTTGAACAAGTTGGGTAGTCTCTCCTTCTGGACATATTGGTCCATAGGGAGAAGAGTGGGCATTGGATGTGATGCTCAAGTGTGGCAGATTGAGACAGATTGAAAAGTTCTGCCTGGATTTATTTGGTCTTACTTATTTATACAGCATTGTTTCCTGAAACATTTTTTTTGGCATGTTTGTGGTCATTTTCCTACTATAGCGTTGATCCTTGTAAGAAGCCTTTGGATATGCAGATACTTGCACGCCCCTGGCTGGGTGCTGTACAGCTGGAATTTACGCTAGTAAATTAGAGGGTTATCCCGGTGTGACTGGGAATTGTTTTGTTTGTGTATAGCTTTTCTCAGCATCCAGTCTTGGATACTGTGGACATTTGTGCATAATGGGATATCACCTACTGATCCTGCAGAGCTTTCAGGAGACTGCAACACTCACATGAGGAATGGTTGAGGGGAATATTTGTTGTCATTGTTCCCGAGTGCAGAATATTTTTTTTTTCTTTTTATACATCTGTACTGGGCCTAGAATGTCCTTAAATGACAGCTTTTTCAAACACGAGGATGCTGGTAAATATACTTGGTACCAGAACACCTTGGATCAGAGGTCTATGATCAGCCCTGTAGTTGTGTCATCAGACCTAAGACCATAAAGTTCTTGACACTTGGGTTAAGAGAGCTGGATCAAGAGGGGATGCTGATCTGTCAACTGATTATCATTTGATGATAAGTTGGGTCAGGTGGCTGAGACAGTGGCTGAACAAACATAGGAAACCCAAATGTGTAGTAGGAGCTTCTGTGCAGGATGATGTTAACCCCTACCTCTGGTACAGCTCGTATACTTGGGGAAGTAGGGGATGTAGAGTCCAAATGGACCCAATTCAAAACTTTGGTAGCTGAGATGATGTCAAGGAGCTGTGGCCAACATGGGGGTCAATACATAACCCTAGAACTCTCTGGCAGCTGTCAGAGTAAAGAAAGAGGCCTTTAAAGTACTTGTGGGAGATAGAGGCTTTTGGCTCTTGACTTGACTGATAGGTACCAATAAGCCAGGAAGGCAGAAGCTGGAGGAGTTGCCAAAAACAACGGCCTGGATTTAACAGATTTACAAGGCCATAGATAAAGACTGTTAAAAAAAAGCTCCGTCATACCAATTTAGGAGGGGAAGGCATAGCATTGCACAAGTTTTTTTTTTTTCTCTTGAAGGATGGAGGAACACTGACCTTTATTTAAGATAATGTTGAGAATTGGAAGCACAACATTATTAGGGACTCCTGAATCCAGTAGACGAACTTTGCTTTGAAAACGCAGTACCGGAAGCAGCGGGTGGAATTGCATACATTTCTCTAGAAGTGGCCAATGTCATGATTAACTAATTCCAATCTGGCAAGGCACTGGGAGTGTATGCAAGAAAAGGTGAAGGCAGTTGATGATGTTAGGATATTGTATTTAATATGTAGTTTTGAGTGGAAGGCTAGGATAGTACCTGTTTGATATTACCTGTAGACTGAGTTAGTGGTTCCTGTTTGGCAGACTGAGTAAGTGGTCCCTGTTTTCTGAAAGAGGGACAGGAGGGTGTATTCCAGTTATAGAGGGGTCATACACATCAACCTCTCTAGAAAGGCCTACTCCAGGGTGCTGGAAAGGAAACTTCATTCAGTAGTCAAGCTTCTGATTCAGAATGTACAATGCTGATTCTCTCCTGGCTGGGATTGCACAGATATAGGGAGGTCATGAGAGCTTGTAATGTCTACAGATTTTTGAGGACATGGAGAAGGCATATGACTACGTACCCTGGAATTTCATCTGGGAGTTCCTAGGGCCACTGCTGTACTCCATACAGTCCCTGTATCTCAGGAATGAGAGCCTGTATATATGTTTTCAGTGTTATGTTAATACATTCAGGGTTGGTATAGGACTTTGTCCGGGATGCATCCTTTAGCTGTACCATTCTTCAGTTTCATGAACAGGCTATAAAGCTGCAGCCATGCTCTGGAGATGTCAAGTTTAGGTATGTGAGGGTTACATGTTTGTTGTTTACAGATAATGTTAGGGTCTTAGTCTGAAGTGACTATGATCTCTAGCATACAGTAGAGAGGTTTGATGCCATATGTGAAGCATTTAAGATGAGAATTATTACCTCCAAATCAAAAGTTATGATTCTCCCCTGGAAAAAATTGATTGCTGTCTGCAGGTTGAAAAGGGAAACAAATACTCAAAGTATCATGTAGTCTGTTTTGTAAGTGAAGGTAGAGGGGTTTTGGTTAGATGACCAGCAGATGGCTGCAGTAGTGGCAGAACAACAGGCGTTGTACCAAACCTCGTTGATGAATTGAGAACAATGTCTTCTGATGACATCCTCAGTTAACTAGTCTTTCTGTGGCCTCTTCCTTCCTTTCTGATTATGATGTTTGGATAATGACCCAAAGGGTGGTATTGCTAATACAAAAGACTGAAATGACTTCCCTTTATGCAGGGTAGCTGAGCACAGCTTTCTGTGACAGAGTGAGGAACTCGGCATTCAAGAAGATCCCTGAAAATAGCAGCAGCTGCTTTGAGCAGAGAGGAGTCATTTGAGGTGATTTGATTACCTAATAAGTGTTTTTCATGTTCACCCCTTACTAGAGGTGTATCAAGCATAACCCATGGACAAGAGGCCCTGAAGCAAGCACAGGGCATGTTGGATAAGTTATATCTCTCAACTTGTTTGGAAACAACTGAGGATTCCATAGCACGTCTTGGAAGACTGTTGCTGAGCCTAGAGAAGACTGGTCTACCATTTCTCGAGCACATAATCTGATTGTAATGGGAAAAGGGACTATAATTCTCTGTGCCATTAAAGTGACTCGGTCATGTAGTAAACCTGGTCTTGCCACCACTGAGTGTGGTGCAGGAAGTGCTGAGCAGCATTTCTGTTGCAATCTGAAAATGTTTATATTGCTTCTTTTCCTAATAGGCACTTTTTAAAAATATCGCTTTCCCATGTTTGTGCCACTGAAGCTAAACAGTTAACTTTAACCTCAGTGGCATCAATACAGGGAAAGCATGTAGTGTGCCCATAGACTTTAATGAATGCATCACCTTGCATGTGCGGTGATGTGCCCATTAAAGTCTGTGGATGCACCTCATGTCATCCCTCAGTTGATGTCACTGAGGGATACACCAAATTTATTTAGTCTGTGGTTTTATAAAAAGTTTGAGCCTTTTTATTAAAAAAAAGCACAAATAAGTAAGGAAGTAAAGTAATATGAATATCTGATGCTATGCATAGGTTGAAGTTACCATAGCATAGCCCTGTAGAAATATGGATCTAGTAGGATATTGATAAAAGGAATTGAGTTCAAGGTCCTAATGATTTGCAAGTAAGGTTGCATCACATGCAGATCTAAAGTTCTTTAATTTGTATGTTCCACTTCTTCGTGTCAGACTTGCACTCTTCATATGCATTGGTGGATAACTTGCTGCACTGATCGTTGCATTTGAAGCACTGTTATATACACGTGTGTGTGTGTGTGTGTGTGTGTGTGTGTGTGTGTGTGTGTGTGTGTGTGTGTGTGTGTGTGAGACGCAAAGCCACCCAGGTTACCTAAATGTGCACCCTTATGTTTGTCTTCCCTTTACTGAAGTTCTATATGCCTTAAATGTACAAAGGGTACCCTGCTACCTTGTTGTTCCATGCTCAGTATGGAGCCTCACCTGTGCCACTCAGTTTATTGCCAATGTGAGTGGTGTATTGAGTTAGCTCGATAGGCAGTATGTGTCCCTGTGTGGTATACTGAGCAGGTATTAATAGCGGTATAACTATGCCTTGGAATTGTGTGGTTTTCAGTGCATTACACTAGTACTGTGCAATTTCCGCTACATAGCATGGAGTTGGGTTGTGAATCTAGCTACTTGGAAAATGATGGATAAAAACCTGACTGCCAACGACATTTCTTGCCTGAGTATACAGAGAGCTTGCAGCAGTGTTGTTGCAGATGCGAGTAGTACTGTCTTGTAGTGCAGTCTGACTTTGTGAACTTGGTCTTGTATTTTCACAAGCCTATCTCATGTTCCATTAATTTAATGCCGTCTTAACCTAAGTGTTTGTTGGCTGTTTTTCACAAAAAGGTTGTGAATTTGTTTTGAGCTATGAACCAGATGTACATAATGTACTAATTACCAGGTTAGCTTTCTGAGGCCAGAGGCTTCTGTTTTTTGGGCAACTCGGGAATATAAGTATTTTAAGTGGTTTGCATAAAGTCACATAGAAGGGAAGTGTGGTTTAGTGGGATTCAGACAGAGTTTTGCAGCTCAGAGCTTTACACACTTCACACTGACATTAGTGTGGTAAATTTGCTAGTATGTCCTTTAAACCAACAGGTTGAAGGTTGTTTCCTTTTTGGGACTGAGGTTATGCCTAAAACGCTAGCATTTAAGTGCATCTGAAAGGTAGAGTGGGTCCTGTGACAGTAGGTGTGCAACCCTTTGGATGGTGTATTAAATGATGGGTTCTTTCTGCCCATATTGCTGTTTTCTTTTGCTTGGTTTGTGAAAATAAAATAACTCAGGGAAAGCTCCTAGTGCCCCCACAATACAATATTCTTTCCATAAAAGTATACACATAATTTTTAGGCTGTGTGAAGTTGTTTTGTGCATACTTGCGGCTGTCAGATGTTATCATGGGGTGTATCTAGCTTGTTTAGTCAAATTCAGTTTTACATTATGCACAAATTAGCCAAAAAGTTGGTGAAATGTCTATTAGGAAATTCTTTAAAGTGAGCTGGCTTTTTTACTTTTAATCTACTCTTGGTCACTGCTTATCAAGGTGGGGGACACTGTCCTAACAGTGACACATGTTCTTTTGCCAGATTTGTAGCTGCTTTGCTGATTTTCAGTTGGACTGTAATTGGCTGAAGGGCTTGTTTCTCATCACTGTTTGTGGAAGCACTGAGTGGAAAGTGCTTTGGTATGTCTTGCGTGTAAAGCTTTACATAAGTAGAGGTTTGAATACTGCCATTGCCTTCCTGTGTAGTACGTATCTGAACAAGTAAGCAATTCCAGGATTCTGGTATAATAATTATGACAAAACTGTGATCAATGTTTGTAAACACATAAGGAAATACAGTCATTAACTCATTGCCATAGACTCTTCACAAGCCTTCATGATGAATACTCTTATAATATGTATTGTACTTTGAATGAAAATGCTGGTCATGAAATCTGAGATTATATAGTTCAAATGAGTGAACATGTGCTTTGCAGTGTGGCACTGCATGTGCGAGTGCAAGGAGCTTTATTTTTATATGGAAAATAACTTAAGAAATTGTTAGCTCTGCAGTTTTTCTTGTTTAGTTTGCCAAAAAAAATGTCATGTAGTTTGTTACTGGCTTGGGAATTGACAGATTTTCCCAGGGCCACAAGGGATGGATGTGTTAAATGGAAGTAAAAAGGCCTCCCTCACATGTGGTGGTGGTGGCTTGTATCAGTGGTGGCCTTTTTCCTAGCCGCAGTCTGACCTGCTGTATCCATGTGCTCTTTTGAAAGTGGTAATGAAATAATGTAATATATGCCTTTTTTTGTTCCACAGCATAAATCATTCCAGATGTTTGGATTTGTCTGTTGGTTGATTTGTAACAAGAAAATTGAAACATAGTGCAGAAAAGTGGAAGTGTAAATATTTGTGCATATAGGTCGAAACAGCTGTTGGCATGTTGGAAGGAAGGCCACTCCAGCTGTTTGCTATGATTATTTGTTTGAAACAGTGACGTTTCACTGGACAGATTAGTCCAACTGGTTTGTTGTAATGCACTGTGAGTTAATAGTGTGGTAACAAGCCATCGTGTGAGTTGAGTATAATTGTCAACTAGTTATGTTCTTTAGAAGGTGGCAGCATTAGTGTTTATTCTTAGAGACATTTATTTGGTGTTATCATTTTTGCTCAAGTACTAGCCAAATGGGTGACTTTCCTCTGTCAGTAATTTTTTCCCCTTTTCATTCTTTGCATCTGCAGAAGCCTCCCCTTTTATTAGGACAGAAAATTATCAGTGTGTACTTAGGAATGCTAATTAGCTCTAGAGTGTAAGAAAATTTCAATATGTTGTGATTGGAAGGAATCAGTGTATGTAACTAAAATCTGTATTCTGAAGACTGCATAACATGGTGAAAGCTGTATTTCCTGTATGTGATGTTCCTCCCTCATCTTCTCACACTTTATGTAATAACAACTGGTAGCACTATTTTACGCCGTCTGTGACAGATTCACCTTATGCTTATTATTTTGTTTTGAAGGCCATTTAGCAGTGATAGCCGCGCATAACTGTTCACTAACCAGACTTGGATCACCCAGGAAAGAAGGTAAACAAGCATTCGGAATGGCTACAATAACAGACGTAAACTGATCAGACTTGCTTACGAATACATTACCTGAAAGTGCACCATTACATACTACAATGCAGACAACATTATATCGGGTTATACATAAAAAAAAATATTTCATGCACTAATTTTGGTTGTGAAGAGGGCATTCAGGAAAAACATTAACTTCAGGCAAAGTGCTTTGGAGTTTTTAATTGCTATTAGCTTGCTGCTTAACAGGTATATACATGAAAAACCTAGATTTCTGTTTCATTTTTCAAGAAAACAGCAGCATTTTCCAGTCTGATTATGGTGTACCCATTTTACAGCTTAGTAGTGTCCACATAGTGAGATACATTAGTCTTAACTCAACTGTCATTTTACCAGTTATGTTGTAATGCCACCAAACAGAAATGCTGAAATGAAGCTACAAGGAGTGTATAAATGTTTAACTCGACACCCCAAGATGCTTCTTCTTTTTTGCATAACCAGAACTTTTTCAAGGCTACCACAAAGGAGTGGGTCTGGTTGCAGATATCTCATGTTCATTTTAATCCTTTGTAAGGGAGAGATGAACTGAGTCAACATTTTCCTCTTCTAAGGGATGAGATAGCATAATATATGAGAATGAATACATATTCAGAACAGTTTAACAGTTTAACAAAATGAACTAATAACATTACATAAATTATATATGGACATCTCTGGGTGTGATGCAGATGATACAAAAGTGCTAAACATATATGTATTTTGTGAAGGGGACATGATGTAGAACCTGCGAATAGTTAGTCTGATAATCTCGACACACTATTTCAGACATGGTAAGAAATCTACAGGGAAAGATTTAGTTGTGGTGAAAGGTAACCACCTTTGAGGCTAGTGGAGACGTAGCCTGTTATTAGATATAATTGGACTGAAAAGGAAAAGAAGTGGAAGGTCAAGTATGTAAGGTGGGATTTATTTTTATTTATGTATTTTACATTTGTTGACCAGGTAAGTGAACTGGTCCAAAAATCCTTTTCAGCCGTGACTGGTGCCAAAGTGACAAGGCAGAACATAAAATTTTAGCCAGGCAAGGGATAACTTGATAACACAGCAAGTTGGAGGTTATATGAGTGAAAAAGGAAAGTTCTGGTGGTCCTGCTTGTTAATTTAACAAGTTTTATAAAACAGTTGTAGGAAGTTAAAATTGCTGTTTTGTACTTACTATAAATGTCTTATGTATTCTGTTACCCTGTATAAAAAGTTTTTTTAAATGTTTTTACATTAGCATTGTGTTTGTTTGTTTGATGGAATATTTGTTTCAGTTCATTTCATTCTGTATGTTTTATTGTGGAGACATTTCCATGCCTTGTATATTTCTACTGAAAGTGGGTCTGCACTATCAGAAATTCCAGAAGATTAATAAGTTCTAGAGTAGGCCAGTTTTAATGAACATTTTAAGCTAATTAGGATGAAGCAAGGCTGCATGGGGAATACTTCATATAAAAGAGGTGAAAGTAGAGAAAGCCCTCTTACCATTAGATAGACGGACTTTGGGCACAGGTAACTGTAATAGCAGAGGGAGTTGAGAGGTGTATAAGAATGCCTTTATTAATTTTGTTTTTCTTGGAAACAAATCAGATAAATTAGTAATATGCAAGACAGCTTAGAAGATTTCTTATTTAGTTCTTTTGATTACTTCTGGGTTCCTGTGACTCCCCATTTACACATTCATTCTTTTAGAGGGAGCTGCAGTCACTGTCAAGCGCATTCACATGGCTTCTGACCATTCAGGAGGGACATGAGATGGGCAAGGTAAGAAGTCAAGGACTTGGAGGATTTTTCACATGGTGAGCAGGTTAGGATGATTTTTGCTGAATGTATTTCCCCCGGGGGGGGGGGTACAGACATGGAGAAATGGTACTACTGTGCATGCTGCACACAGTTTACTTTGCTTTGGTACAATGAGTGGCTACCTAGCGCTTATCCTTGCATCTACAGCAACTTTATACTACAGTGACTGTAGCCAAATAGCCTTTCCTCCAGGAGCCGAGCAGTAGCCTTCGGATGCTTAAGTCTGCTGCCCCCTGCTGTTTGGACTGATAGTAGTCAGCAGCATTGCAGTATGCCTTATTCTACATCCCCACACCAGGCATATGAAGAACGTTTGTATACCGCTGTATAACACAAGGGCTCTTCTTAAAAGTTGCACTTCTTGGGCAGAACAGTTTACTTACAAATTTGGTTTGTGTTGGCTAGATGAGTTCAAATACAAATTAAAACAACACAGATGATTAGGTAACTTAATAACTTGAAAGGTATTTTGCTATAAAATAAATTAATATAAATGTCTTTGCAGCTGTGAATAATCAAAATGTTTAAATACATCCTCTGTGGGACCTGATAACATAGCAGACTGCCTGCTGAACTGTGCTGGGGTCCTGCACGTACTACTTTTCAGCTTGACCTTATCCACTAGCTTTGTCCTCGAAGATGTGTGCAAAACAGTTGTGATACCTCTTTACAAGGGTGACCCTACCACTGACCCCAGGAATTACAGACCCGTCAGCCTGACAAGCCTTATCTGCGAGCACATAAAATGAACAGAACTGATAAACTATGGTATAAAAAATCTTACAAAACTTAACCCCCACCAGTTCAGCTGTGTTAAACGTAAATTTATTTCAGAGAGTAATGCAAGCTATGGTCATGTTGCTATCTTACATACCTTGACCTCGCCAAAGCATTTGATACTGTACTGCATGCCAATATAATCAGTCCCTATGTAGTTAGATGGGCAGCTAATTGGCTGAGGGACAGAACTCTCACTGTGAAGGTGGCAGGCACAGCCTGAGAGAGAGTATGAAAGTAACCAGTGGACTGCCATAAGTTTGGTGCTAGGACCTTTGCTATACATCTCTGATCTCCAAATCAAAGTTAGGAGCTCTGGTTAACCAAATTTGCTGATGATTATAAACTGGATGCCATACTTGAATCCCGGCTATAAAGGGAACTTATGCGTGTTAATAGCTGGTGCACTGGCAACAGGCAAAATCCAAATGCCAAAAAAGTTCAGCATTGTTGCATTTAGCAGATAAACCCACCACCCACCTTATAGTATAGAAATCACCTACTCCAAAATGAAGACATTGTGAGATAATTCCCTTTTCTTTGACCATCATGTTACAGCACAGGTTAGGAAATATTTTGTCTTGTCTAGTTGGCCACAGTGGGTATTTCCTGTAAGTCCAAAGAAATTCTGACCCCTCTATAGTCTGCACTGATCAGGCCCATCGTACAATACAGGGCCCCCACTGGGATGTATCTTGCTAAACATGTCAAGCAGTTAGAGAGATGAAAAAGGTTTCTGACAAAAATGATTATGGGACTAAAAAAAAACGAGTTATCAAGAAAGGCTGGAGGCCTTGTCCCTGTATTTAGTGTCCTGTAGTCTGTACCTTGCCTTCTGGACCATTAGGAACCTGGCAGTCCAAGACCTCTTATTTTTTCACAAATCAAGTAATCCTGCAAACATTGGAATTAGAGACCTGAACCTGCTTAAACAAAAAAAGCTTGGTGGAGAGAGAGATTCGTCATGCAGTGACCACCCCTTCTCCCAAATAAACTTCTTGTCTAAATCAAGCTATTTGTCACACTGTCTTTGTTTAAGAAGGAATTATGCAATTAGGGATTCATAAATTCACCCCAGTAAGTAAGGTGTGAGGGGGTGGGTACTGGCAAGGCATAAATGGCCACATAGCCCAGTTGTCTTGCGTGCATTCTGTTATTCTATAGGTGTGCACAGTTGTGTGCAAGCACTGGCAGTAGGAGAGGACAGCGGTGTGGTGGGTCCAGCTTCCAAGCTGGCTGCACACTGATCAGCAGGTTGATTGTAGCTCTCTCAGTGTGAAAACAGAAACTAAGAAAAAAAGAGCCATTGAAAATTAGTCACTTGATAGTAGTTATACTGCCTGGATGCCAGCAGTGGAAACGTTTGGAGAACCTGAGAGAAAATTTGACCAGAATAAATAAACATTGAAGAAATAAATCAACTCAAATAACAAAAGGCTGGAAATATAAGACGCTTTAACTGTCTATTCAGATGTACTAATAAAACTGCAAAAATCAGAGGATGAAATGAAGAAAATGCTGGCTAGAGGGTAGATTTCTGAAGAAATAAGTATTTGATATGGAGGTTGTGAGTTCAGTAACAGGAACTCAGACAGAATTTACATATTATTCCCCAAGGTATAATAACTGGGCAAGGCTAGACAGAAATTATATTTCACGGGAAAATGTGCATTTAATTGAAAGCTTCAGCACACTTCCATTACCTTTTTCTGATCATGCACCAATAAAAACGAAGATAAAAATGCAGGGTAATGAAGTAAATATAATACACTGTCTCTTTCCCGCCTACCTGTTAAAAAGGGAGTAATTTAAGGAATTAGTAGTAGAAATTATTAAAGCATATTTGGGAGGATAGAAATATCTTCAGAAGTTATAGCTAGTGAATGGGATAAAATGAAAATAGAGTTTAAAAACAGGGTTGAAATAGAAGAGAAAGATATAAGTTTATGAAGTGATACAAATTACTTACAGGAATTGACAAAGGTTAAAGTATTGCAAAATAAAGGGGAATCTCGTGGAATAAGAGGAGGAGCAAATGCAGAGTGCTAATGAGAAAATAAGAGAGTGTCTGGATAAATGTACATGAGTTTAGAAAGACTGCAGTTAAGCAACTATTTTCTGATAACTCCAGAGCACAAAATCATTTAGCACAGCAACTTAGGCAACAGAACATTGAAAGGGTTGTCACCAAACATAGGGAACCTATAACAAGAAGAGAGATCCTGTAGATGTTTTAGAGATATTCTGGAAATGTTATGAAAATTTGTATAAAGCAGAGAAATGTAAAAGTCAAGAAAGAGTACAGATGGAAATATTTGTGGAAGACATACTTACGCCAAGGTTAGTTTTAGACCAGGTTCAACAGCTAACAGTTAAGGTAGGAGGTGATGAGCTAAAAACAGTGATGTATAATCAAGATTCAGGAAAATCTCCAGGAACAGATGGTATTCTTATGGAAGTTTGGGAGAGAAGAAAGTGATAAATAACTAGAAGATTTTATTTGACAGTATTTTAAAAGGAGGGAAAGCACCAGCATTTTAGAAGAGGATGTGGTGGCTGTGTTACCGAACAATGGCAAAGACCCTTCAGACTCAGCTTTGTGTAGACCCATTTCAGTCTTAAACCACGATTATAAAGTGTTTATGTCTGTACTAACTAAAAGAATGACTAAGGTTTGCCAAAATTGAATAAGTGATTTTGTAGTGAGTGGAGACAAGCATTTGACAACATTAATAGGACAATGATGATCCAAAGGGAAGCAGAATGCAAGAAACTACCTCTTTTGTTGGTGGGTCTTGATGCAGCGAAAGCATTTGAAAGAGTAAGCTGGGATTTTATGAGTAGAGCATTGGAAGCATTTGCATTTCATGATGCAATAATAAGCTTAATTAGAAGGGTATATATGAAGGATTGGAGGCAAGAATTAAACTGTTTTGCCTTTGTTATTTGTTTTATATTTAGAGTCATTGACAAAATAAAGGAATCAGAAATACAAGAATATAATTTGTGTGGTAATCAAGAAAAGTTGGCTTTATTTGCAGATGGTATTATTTTGTACCTGATAAATCCAGAAAAGGACAGCTCAGTGTGTTGTGAAATGTTTTGAGACAATTTCAAGTTTTTTTCAGGATATAAAGTTAATGAAGATAAAGCAAAGGCTATATCCATGAATTAAGTGCGCACACACAAATTTGTTCAGTAATACCCATAGTTGTGGGGACATAAAATTTAAGTATTTAGGAGTATAGATTAAAAAACTTCTGTTATGGCAGATATGGCAGATAAGGATATGTGGGGAGAGACTAAACAAAAGATAATACAAAAATTGAGAAACTGAAAAACTCTTATTAATTGATATGGTTAATAAGATACAAGCAGTGAAAATGTTTTTAGTCCTTTTAGTCTTGTACACAATTCAAAGTAGAAAGAGATGATGATGAAGCAAGGAGGAAGTTCAAGAAATTAAGGTTGAGTGGATTTTGGATGTTGATCTTTAAGGAGAATAATAACTGTACAGAATATTATTTTGTACTTTGTGTTTCAATGTTGCAGTCATTACATTTGGGTTATCTGCTTGCAGTAGCCCTCAGTTGGCCTGATTAACAAAGTCTTGGGTCCTACGTCGGTTGCTGTCTCTTCTTCTGTGATGTCAGGTCGTCAGGGGTATAAAACATGCAGCCGACGTCATTACATCAGTCTTTCTTGCCGTGCGGTGCCCAAAGCAGAAGCAGTTCACAAGTGCCAGTCGGCCGACTCCTAAAATTTTAATTTTCAAGTTTCAGAACCGAAGTCTTCGACTAAAAGCTAAGTACCCCATTGGGGAAACTTTTTCTTGCTCTATACCGATGTCAGTAAAAGTAAATAATTGCATTTCTTGTGGAAAGCAAATACCTCATAAAGATTTTTATTTGTACTGTATTCCTTGCCTAGGCCCTGACCATGACGTACCTCGCTGCCGGTTATGTGCCTTATTTAAGCCACAAACTATCCGTCGTCTGTATATTTTCGCTTCTAAATTTTTTGGTGCTCGGTTCAATTATCCTGATATGTCTTCGGTAAGCCATTCGATTACCGACATTCTGAAAAAATGCAAAGATAAAGACAGAGACAGGCCGCCCAGTTCGCCAGTACTCAGTGAGGTGCTTTTGCAGCCCCTGATACCAGCTATTTCAGATTTGCAGGCCTCTACTGAGACCCATTCGGAGTCCGGTATGGCACGAGATGCTTCAACTGTGGAACCTGTAGATGTCTCTACCTTGGATGGGTCCTGAGCCGCTGTGCAGGCACCGGCTTCTGAGGGTGTATTCAGGCCTACTGACTTGCATATCAAACCAGCGCCATCTTCTTCTTCAAGGCCTAAAACTCAAACCATGCCTAGAAAACTGACGCCCAGACTGCATGGTCAAGCCTCTTTGCCTAAAGAACAAATGATAAGAATGACTGAAGACCTTATTACTTTAATCAGGGGAAGCCAACCTTCCCCCTCTGAGACCTAGGACTGAGTTTGCTTATGATACTTCTGACCAGGATTCTGAAATTTCTGTTTCTTCTGATGACCAGGATTTATCCTTATCTACCTATGAGGATTCTGATGCTGAGGATTCTGTTCCCACTGCTTCCCCCCCAGGGGATTTCTCTTTTGGTGAAACCTTGCATACTCTCAGGGAGCTTTTTCGTTGGGAAAGTCAGGATTTCTCTGATTCTAAAAAGAGGCTTAGGGATTTCTTACTCCTGCCCCAGCACAGGCCTTTAGCTATACCTCCTGTACTGGACATTGTTGATGATGCCTTTTCGGAATCTAGTATGGCCTCTGACACTTTAACTCCTGCTTCCAGAAGACCTGATAGATATTACAGGGTTCCTGACTCTCACAAGTTCCTTTTCAAAAATCCTACTGCGGATCCTGAAACCATTTCACAGGGACCCAAGGGCATTAAAGCTACTACTGCCAAAAATCCTACCCCCTCTGATGGAGACTCCAGGGCGCTGGATAGATGGGGTAAGAAGGTATACACTTCTGCAACTTTGGCCATTAGGGCCCTGAATTGCCAGTTTCATATGTTAAAGTATCAGCTGCATATTATTGGATTGCTTAAACAGAAAATGTTGATTCCTGATTGTGCTGAAAATAAGGATTTACAGGATTTTATGCATTCTGCTGAACAAGTTAGTAAACATACATTGCAGTGTGTTTTTTATTCACTAGAGGCATCTTGCAGGGCTGCGGTAACTGGATCTGTACTTAGAAGGCATGCTTGGCTTAAGGAGCAATCCTTGCCAGATCATGTTAAAGCGAAATTACTGGATGCTCCCTTAAATCAGGGCCACCTGTTTGGCAACAAGACCGAAAAAGTTCTTAAAAAGATGGAGGAAAAAGCTAAATCTATGCAAACTGTTAAAGACTTTTTACAAGTACAATCTCCAAGATTTAGTACGCATTGGCCTTCTAAGAATTGGTCCTTTCCTGCCTCTTCCAGATCTTCTCAGTCCAAACCCAAATCCAGCAGAGCACCCAGGCTTCAGTCCCAGGGGATGCACAGGACTATGCAGTGGGGTGGGCCTCCACTTCCAAATTTCGGAGTAATAAAACTCCCCCCTATGGTAAACTGTCTCAATGACTTCTTTTTAGAACTTCCAAGCACTTCTCAACTGACTGCCCCTCTGGGGGGGAAGGATTGCACTTCATGCAAAGAACTGGGGACTCATTACCCAGGACAAATGGGTTTTAAATATAGTGTCCCAAGGATACAGATTTCACTTTCACACGTCACCAACTCCAAGCGGTTGTCCGAATCTACCTCCAAAGCAGTGGGCAGAGGTCCAAAAGCAAGTACTCTCTCTCTTAAGCATAGGGGCTATTCAGTTGGTACCAGAAGAGAAAAAGGGACAAGGTTTCTACTCGAGGTTTTTCCTGGTACCCCAGAAAAGACAATTCATACCATCCTATCCTGGACCTGCCTACTCTAAACACCTTTTTGGTGATTCCAAAATTCAAGATGCTGACTCTGCACCAGTTGCTTCCTATGCTAAGCAAAGATGCCTGGTTGGCAACACTTAAAGGAAGCATACCTGCACATCCCGATCAGGGAATCTTGCAGAAGATATCTACGCTTCAAAGCTGGTTACACGCACTATCAGTTCTCTACACTGCCCTTTGGGTTATCTACTGCACCCAGGGTATTCAGAGTGCCCAACTCCAGTCATTGCATTTTGCAGGCAAAGAAATATTCAAATATACCAATACCTGGACGATTGTCTAATTCAGGCAGAAAACCAGGACATACTTTTGAATCATCTGGCATTTGTACAGAGGGTGCTAACTTGTCTGGGGTATACCATAAACGAAAAGAAATCACACATGGTACCCTGTCAACAAATTATATTCCTGGAGCAAGCTTGAATACAACTTCCCAGATGGCTTTCCTCAGGCCTGAGAAACAAATTCACTTGACAACCTACTTCAAAGTGGTCACAAAAACCCTGCTATCTGCACGGCAAATACTACAAGCCTTGGGGTTCATGGCCTCCAGCATTCTTCTAATTCCATATGTAAGACTGCATATGAGGAAACTACAATGGTATCTAAAAAGCCTATGGTGTCAACATTCTCAGGATCTAGAAGTAATGATTCCTATCATTCTTTGTCTACGCCTCAGTGATTCCTATCATTCCTTGTCTATGCCTAGAGTTCCTTTGGTAGGCAGAGGTCTGCCACCAAAACAAGGGCCTACCATTCACACTACCCCCTGCTGCCCAAACCCTAACAGACACATCAGACTATGCATGGGGGGATGCACCTGGCAGGGAAGTGCATTCAGGGCAAATGGAACCCAATTCAAATGCACCTTCACATCAATCATAAAGAAATGTTAGCTGTACAGAATGCTCTGACAGCCTTCAAGGACCACATTCTTCTAGGACAATTAATGGTAAAGACGGACAACACCACTGTTATGTGGTACATAAACAAGCGGGGGGGGGGGTACACATTCTTACACCCTCTGCAGACTAGCAATGGCATTTTGGAACACAGCCTTGAGCTACCAAGTACATCTACAAGCTCAGTTCCTGCCAGGAAAACTAAATACACTGGCAGATGGACTAAGCAGAACCCTCATGGACCCACACGAGTGAAAACTGGAACCAAGAATTTTCAACATGTTGACAAGCAAATGGGGGAGCCCAGATATAGACCTGTTTGCCTCCCCCCAGTACTAGCAATTGGAAATATTTTGTGCAAGAGCTCCCCATAGACAAGCTTGGAAAGTGGATGCTCTGTCCTTCAGCTGGAAAAACCTATCCATTTATGCCTTTCCTCCTCTGCCTCTGCTCTCCAAAGTACTACTAAAGACCAAACAAGACAAACCAAGGATGATTTTGATTGCACCAGCCTGGCCACACCAACACTGGTACCCCCTCCTGTGCAGTGTGTCACTGTTGGCCCCATGGCACCTGCCTCAGACTCCTATCCTGCTGTCTCAGCAGGAGAAGCAGATTCTGCACCCTCAGCTTCAAACACTGAACCTAGCAGCCTGGCTAATTTCCTAAGCTCTCCTTTACCATCCCTCAGTAAACCAGTGATGGGTGTCATTTTAGAGGCAAGGAGGCCTAGTACTAGAAAATCCTATGCTGAAAAATGGAAAAGATTCTGTGCCTGGAACCAATCTCAAGGGATGAGCACAGCAGTGCCCAATTTACCTCAGATTTTACAATACTTAACTGAGATGCTTCACAAGGGCCTGCTTTTTTTCCACAATAAAAATTCACGCCTCAGCCATTTCAGCTCATTATAGCACAGAACCTCCCCTCTTCTCTCTTCCACTGCTCAAGCAGTTCCTCAGAGGGGCCAAACATTTAAGACCACCCAGGAGAGCTCCAACTCCAGCCTGGGACCTTAACTTTGTATTGGAGAAACTCACCCTTCCTCCTTTCGAGCCAGCTGCTATTGCAGATTTAAAATTCCTTTCTTGGAAAACAGCTTCCCTTTCAGCCATCACTTCAGCAGGAAGGGTATCTGAATTACAGGCCCTTATGGCAGTGGAGCCTTTCATCATCTTTCATGCGGATGGGGTGTCCCTCAGGATCAATCCCTCTTTCATGCCAAAGGTAGTATCCAGTGTGGCTGTTAATCAGTCCATTCATTTTCCTACCTTCTTTCCTAATCCGCAGAACAAAGGGGAATGGATACTGCACTCCTTAGACAACTTAAATTCTACTTGGACAGGTCTAAACCTCAAAGGAAATCTGAACAACTTCTGGTGGCATTTGCTGCAGGGACAGAGGGGAAGGCTATTTCAAAGTGAACCATCTCCAAATGGATAGGCCATTGCATTCATTTCTGCTATAAGCACCATGGAAAACCTATCCCACAGGGGGATCAAATCCCACTCAACCAGGGCTGCATCTACCTCTTCAGCCTTTCTCAGAGGCGTACCTACCAGGGACATCCTAGAAGTTGCTACCTGGAGTTCTGTACATACTTTCACCAAGCATTACCATTTGCCAATTTTCTCTAAATCCAGAGCTGGCTTTGCTACTGCAGTCTTGCAGGGCCTTATAGTTGATCCTAATGCTATCTAAATTCCTCCTCCCATCCTTAGTTTTGAGAATCTACTCAAATGTAATGACTGCAACAGTGAAACATGAAGAACATAGTACAGTTGTGTACACTTACCCTAAATGTAGATGTTCGAGTGTATTCACTGTTACAATCCTGGTTACCCTCCCTCCAGCCCCCTGACTTTGTTTGGCTATACCTCTTCTCTCCTTTTCAATGCTTAAAAGCTTTTTGGTGTATTTGCTTTTTTGTTTGAGGTATAACCTTGTATATTTATAGATTTAATTGCTTCCCATTAGGGGGGGCATCTGACATCTGGGGCAAGAAAAACTGATGTAATGACGTCGGTTGCATGTTTTATACCCCCGACGACCTGACGTCACGAAAGAAGAGATAGCAACTGATGTAGGACCCAAAACTTTGTTAATCAGGCCGACTGAGGGCTACTGCAAGCAGATAACCCAAATGTAATGACTGCAACAGTGAATACACTCAAACATCTACATTTATGATAAGTGTGCACGACTACTTTCCTAAAGTAGCAAAAAGTATTCTAAGAACTAAGCACAAACAAGAATGGAGAAATGAGATTTTGCCAATAGGGATGACTTCTAGTAGGGCTGCAGAAAATAGGACCTGGAATTTACTGGAGAACCCTGGCAAAGGAACTGAGATATTGGGAGCAAATAACTCAAGCAGGAAAGGAGCAATTACAAGAAAATGGAAATCCATAGTCTATACCAACTGATATTTGAGGTATTAAATATTATAAAAGAGAGGGATCTTCAGAAAAGGGAAGGAGCAAGTAGAAATTGGGGGAACAATATAAGCTTAAAATTATTTTGTAATGTTGGACTGATGATATTAGCAAAGAAAATATATGTGATGCATATTGTATTTAGATGGAAACATGTTAAGGTTTGTTTTCTTTTTTGTTAACGTATGTTTGCCTGTGCCTTAAGTAATAATTTAATAAATGTGTTAAAAAGGAGAAGAAAATGCTGGCTGAGTATGTGGCTTCTCAAGAAGAACTGTTTCAAAAATAGTAGTTAGAAGACAGAGATAAATAGAAAACATCAGATTTTCTGCTGTGCCAGAGAAACTGAAGGGAAGAGACTTTATTAATTTTATGAAAGAACAAATGTGCAACTGGCTGGTGTTCCACAGCAGCATTTGTTTATTGCAAGGACACAACATGTGTATGCTTCAAACCTGGCCATGTGAAAGCAGCCAAGACCTACAGTAATTAAAATGCAGTTATACCAGTGGAAAGAGTTTATTGTGACAAAGCTGTGTCAGGAAGGAAAAGCAGTAAAAATTGGAAGTAACAAGAGTGTTTGTGCAAAATGATTATTCATGGTATACCAGGCTGAAGAGAATCAAGTTTATCCTGGCAATCAGGGAATGTGAAGAAGCACGAGTGACATTCAAGTGTTTCTATCTAGCTATCTTTAGAATATTTTTTTCATGGAGGGTCAGACATTTTTGGATGCAGAAAAGGCTAAGGAGCAAGTATAAATGATCGGACGTATTTTTTGTCTGTTCCTCACCCATTGAAATCTGACTTTGGCCACTTCTTATATACTTTGGATCCATAGCTCAAACTTCTCGTCTTACCCATAATCCTCTCACAAACCTCAGATTACCTCAGATCCCATTTGCCACTTCTATTGACCAGACATGTTTTTTTTTTAATGGCTCAAGCTTATAGGAGATAAGTTGAGTTTTTGACCCCAATGACAGGACATCATTACCCCCTTCGGGTCCTCCCCCCTCCACAGCTCTCTGTCCTGGGTCCCGAGTCTGCTCATTTTATCCCATCGGAGCAGCCGGTCCTTTCCAGCCTCAAGACAATTCTTTTGTAAGACTCAGTCCACACTTCCGGGTCCTCCTCAGATCATCCCATGATGATGTTCCCTGGAAGCATAAGTGCAAGAGGAGGCAGATTTATTCCCCACTGGAATCTTTAATAGAAGACACTGATTATGATGAAGGGAGGAGGTCCCACAGGTCACTCCTTGAGGATGTCTCATTTGGAGAAATTTTTGAACTTCTGAGATAGAAAAGTGGCTGATCTTCTGAAGTCCCTTCCCATGTGGAGTCTGTGTAAAGTGGCTGATCTTCTGAAGTCCCTTCCCAGGTGGAGTCTGTGGTTTTTTTTTGAGGCCTACAAAACCTGCTCAGCTATGTCCTGGGTGGTACCTCCAGCAGAGAAAATGGTGAACCTCATATAAGTACCTAGTTGCACCCAAGAACTGCACATATTGGAACAGGGGCCCCCAGTTCATGCCATAATGGTAGCAGTAACCACCAAGAAGGAACTTGCCCAAGAAAGTCTTTCTGTCCATCCTCCTAAAAGAGAGGCTAGGGCCTTAGACAAATTTGGGTTTTTTATCTTGGCGACCTTTGCCCTACAGTCCCTGAATTACCTGGCACATTTTACAACATTTCAGAGGGAAGTGACAAAGGAATTTTTCAAATCCGTCTCAGGGTCCATATTGGTGGAGGATACACAGACCATTTCTTCATAACTGGCTACACTACATGTTTCCATGTGGCTGATTTGTCACTCTGCTTAAGGTGGTCTGAAAGCAGCTGGTTCAAGAATTACCATTAGGAGGCACATCTGGATACATCTTTCAGGACTGGCCTTTGGTCAACTGGTGCCCTAGGCAAAAGGGCTCCACAGCACTCCCACACCACCTGGTACCCCCATCCTGGTCTTCCTACACCATGCAGATTACTGGAAAAGCTCCCCTGCTAGAGCAGTGCCCTAGGCAGCTGCCTAGTTGGCCTGTGCCTAAGGCCGGCTATGGCAACTTTGCAGAGCCCTACAGGACATCCTTATCAATACACCCTTTGATGGAGCTACCCTGTTTTGACCCAAAGTTAAAGAGACTTACTCCAGGAGAGAATAAGATGGAAAACACTACCATATGGATACATTTTTTTACCCTTCAGAGGACCTTTTCAAGAGACCAGAAAAGGAATAAAAAGATGTGGTTCCAGAAATCACAAGGGTTTTCTCAGAACTCCTATGGAGACAGATCCACCCACAGCAGAGGAAGGAACTACAACAGCAGATGTCACCAATGTGACAGAGGGGGGCCCACAAAACCAAAGCTTCGAAGGTACCTTTTCTGAGAAACCTTTTCAGTGTCCATGAACAGCTGCCCAATTGCTGCACTCTGCTAGAAAAAAAGAGCCTTCCAAAAGGTCCCACAAGACCAGGAAGGGTTTGGAACCTACTCAAGATTCTCTTTGGTGTCAAAGAAAACTGGAGACTTCAATCAATTTGTCAAATACTCGAAGTTCTGAATGGTCATGGTCCAGTCCATTCTCCCCTTTCTAGGAAAGGGTGATTGGATTTGCTTGATAGATCTTCAGTAGATCTTCGGGACGCATACTATCACACAAAGATAGACAATCTAGGAGATACATTCGCTTCTGACTGGGAGCCAGTTATTTTCAGTTCAGATCCCTGTTCTTTGGTCTCACCACAATCCCTCTGGTGCTCAACAAGTGTATGGCTGTGGTTGCAGCTCACCTGAGATTGCTAGGATTCTGGGTGTTTCCATACCTCGACAACCGGCTCTTCACCGCTCCCAGCGGGTATCTATTGATACATGCCAGGGACTACCTGCTCCATTTACGTTTTCTACTGGCTATCACAGTAGACCACAACAAGTCTCATCCCTCTCCCATTCAAACTCTGGAGTTCATAGCTGCTCATCTGAATAAGGTTTCTTAAGTGGCTTGACTTCGTCAACCCAGACTATCCAAATTGCAGCACCAAGCCACACTCTTGTTGTCTCATCATTCACCACCAGTCAGGTTAGTCCTTCAACTCCTGGGCTCAGTGGTGATTTTTATAACCCTTCTGCATTTAGCAAGATTCTGTATGTCAGTAGTACAGTGTACCATAGCGATGTCAGTAGTACAGTGTACCATAGCGGTACAGTGGTCTATGAATTGACATTGTGTAACCTTCCCTATTCGAATAACAGAGATTTGTAAACAGCATGTCTCCTGGTGGAATCACACACCAGATGTATCCCATGGCCACCTTTTTTTCTACCCTTGCCCAAGGCCACATTGACCACGAACACTTCCCAGTTGGAGTAGGGGGACATTACCTGGGACAGACAGTCCAAGGCACTTGCCCCCCCCCCCCCTTAGAAGTGAACCTTCATATCAGTATCCTGGAAATGAGGATAGTTCTCGTAATATTGCAGGAATTTCAAGACATATTCCCTCAAGGGACAATTGGCATACATACAGACAATATGTCCGTGGTCTGGTATATCAACAAATGGGGGAACACCCTCTTATCCATTGTATTGGGACACAGTGAGAGTGTCATAGTGGGCAATTTCTTCCAACTGCTTTATTCTGGCAATGCACATCCCATGGAAGTCCAGCATTCTAACGGACAGACTGAGCAGATCAAGTCATCTGCCTCACAAGTGGTCTCTCAGTCCTTTAGTGGCGGAACAGATTTTTTCACCAATGGGGTCAAAAAGACTGCAGTCTCATTGCCTCTTCTACAATTTCAAATGCAGCAGGTGTTTTGTTCTTATCCCCCGTAGAGATGGAGTCACCGAGAGACTTTCTGATTTATGATTTGCCCCCCATTCTCCTATATGCTTAACCTCCAATGCCCCCTCATACCCAAATTTCTTTAGAAAGCACATCAGCAGAAGAGCAAGGTGATCCTCATTGCTCCTTTCTGGCCACACCAAATGTGGTTTGTGTTACTTTGGCCTCATTTGCTATACCCTCCTTAGGGGTCTGGCTCCCTCCGTAGATGTACTATCTCACCCATCTGGACTGCCTCACCTGGAGCTTCAAGCCCTCAAGCTAACCGCATGGTTTCTCCACTTCTTTTGATGGCTGCACAGTCTAGGTTTCATCCCAAATACTGTGTATCCTTACTTCTTCCCAAAAGGACTCTACTAGGAAGACATACAAGTGCAAATGGAAAAGATTTTCTGTTTAGGCCAGTGAAATGTACCTAGACCCTTTTTCAGCACCCATCCCAGTGATGTTAGATTTTCTGGCCTCCATTTTCCATTCTGGCACAATTTATTTAATTATCAAGGTATTACTGGCTTCAATCCCTAATTATCACATAGGCAAGGATAATTTCTTGTTGGCTTCAATTAAGCTATGCTAAGCCTTCCTTAAAGGTACATTATTGCTTAGTCCACCTGTCAATGATCCTAATCTTCCCTGGGGTTTGACAGTTCCTTCTCCAGGCCCTAACTCAACCTCCTTTTGAACCAGCAGCAAATGGTTACTTAAAGTTTTTGTCATGGAAGACCATATTTCCTGTTGCTATTACATTGCTGGAACCTGTGTCTAACAGAACTCTACATTGCTGGAACCTGTGTCTAACAGAACTCTTTTCAAACTTTCTGGAAATATACAGAGCTAAGTATATTTTTTGGTTCTTCAGAATTGTGTACTGTAAATTGTTGCTTGACTAATTTTATTCAGAGTTGTGCACTGTTATATTTGATTCACTGTATAGTTTTTAAGATCTCTGCTGTAAGTGTTTTGTCCCACTCACCCTCCCTATCTCTGGTTTGTTGTTTACATTTGGTGGCTTTAGCAGTTGCCCGCCCCACTGTAGATTTGATCTGGAACACAAACCGTAAGCCTGTTTCCTACCTTTCCTGTAACTAGTGTAGTCCAGTTACAGATTTGCTGTATCCAGGACTGTATGTAAGCTTCTGAGCCCCCCCCCAAGCCTTTCTGTATTGGAGGGAAGCCTTCTAGCTTGTCAGTGGGAGTGGTAAGCACTAGGTAACCTGTCTACCACATAAGAAGTGGTTCTGGCCCAGAAATTGTAGTTATTGGCCGTCTAGGCAATCTTTTCTATCTCTCTCAACTTTCTGATTTGAAAGCCTGCATTTGCACTTGTTTCTTTCCTGTAACTTGTCTAGTGCAGATACATATTCTTAGTTTTAGCACTTGAATTTGCTTATTCGTGCTCAGCACTTGTTCAGAACTTATTGTAAGCACTAAATAAGCTACTAATTACTATAGCACTAAACCTTCCTCATTACCTAGAGGAAAACAGTTTTTGCACTTACTTTTTTCACTTGCTTCGAGAAAAACAGCTCTTGTACTCACTTTCCTCACTTATCTAGAGGAAAATAGTTTCTTATTCAGGCATGTCCAAGGGTCAGCTCCCAGTGTTCTCTCCTGTCTATCTGATGAATCTGGGCATCTTGGGGCAATGCAGCAATTGCCTCATGTACACAGACAACCCTCTCCTCCTACCACCCAACACTACAACCTGTGAGAGATGCACTTATCTAGCCAAACTGGAGGTAAAGCTCTCTCCAACCAAGACCGAACTTGACATTCAAGAGGAGAAGGTAAATTGCACCACACCACACTTGGCACATAGTCTCACTAAATCTACACCACCAAAATCCACACATAGAAACACAAAAACATTTGCAGAGCTCTCAATAATAATCTGCCCAAGCAACAGAGACCTCCAAAGCAGAAACGCAAGCAGCTTCCACCATCCAACACAACCCAAATGAGACACAGCCCACAGACTCAGTGTGCCACTCAACCACAGCCAATAAGGCAAAACATTGTGTCAAACAACACACTGGTCATAGGTGACATAGTCAGGCACACTGATGTCCCATTCATCAGGCTAAACAAGGAGAAGGTTACTGTCAGCTGCCTGTCAGATGCCAAGATCCGCCACATAACCCATGCACTCGGGTCACTCCACAACAAGTACAAATATGACTTGTCATTGTCCATGTTGGTGTGAACGACGTTAGATGCACCTCCCTGGACTACATGAAAAGAGACATGGAAGAGCTCTCCGATCTTGCAGCCCAGGCAGGTATGACCTTAGCCCTGAGTAGCATTCTGCCATCGCCCAGAATGATACCGCAGTACAAGGACAAAATGAGTGACTTCAACAATTGGCTGAGCTTCTGGTGTCATTCTAGGGGGATCCAGTATCTGTCTACTTGGGATGACATGGTCGACAGGCCACGATGCTTTGCCAGAGATGGCCTGCACCTGTTGCCCCTGGGATTCTGGATACTGGCTAAGGCTCTTGCCGCCCCTATAGTGCCTTTTTAGGCAAGGTTCAAATGACAAATTCACCACCGTAACAGGAACAGGCAAGCAAAAACTGAGGGTAATGCTACTCAATGCTAGAAGTCTCAATCTCAAAATGCACTCACTAGAGGCACTCCTTAAAATGAACATTGATATCTGTGCAATGACTACGACCCGTTCAAGGCTCCAGAGAGCACCCCTGTGCTACCAGGCTGTAACTCATACCACACTTTTCGGCCATGTAACCTGGACCGGAGCACCAAAGGCGGAGGTGTGTCCATATTCATTAAGGATATCCACACCCTCAGGCTAGTTGCTCAGCATAATGCATCTGAGGTTATCCAAGTGCAACTAACTCTGGGCAAAACTGCAATCCAAATTGTAGCTTGCTACAGATCCCCCACCATGCCCCAAGATTCCCACTCCTCTTTTCTTGATGTACTGGAAAATATTAGGGTTCAACCAGACACCCTAATAATGGGCAATTTCATCTACCCCACCATTAACTGGGAAAAATACTCGTGTACCAACTCCTTCATATAAAGCTTTCTGGAATTCATAAACTCCAGTGCTCTGGATCAACTTATCCACACCCCCATCAGGGGCAACAATATCCTAGACCTAGTCATTACCAACATAAGTGACCGGTGTTCCACACCTGAAGTCAACTCCTCGTTGGTCCGATCCGACCATAAGCTAATTACCCGTTGATATCCACATCCCGTCCCCAACCCCACCCCCGTTAAGGCAACCACAGTAAAAAATTTCTCCAAAGTCAACTTCATGCTTCTTAAGACAGAAGTGGTGAACTTCATGACACCCATGCAGATGGACAATACAGTTACAACTGCTGAATCCTACACAGATGCACTCTATAATCACTTACACGAGTGCATGGATCGTGCTATCCCCAACAGAACCAAGGCACTATCCTCCAAAAAAAGGAAGCCAATCTGGTGGTCCCCTGCCGTAAACAAACTGTACAACAGAAGGAAGAAATTGTTGCAAATGAGAGTAAAATCCCATGAGTGGAGGAGCTCCCTGGTCAACCTCAGTAAGAAGCTGAGATCCCTTATAAGATCCTCCAAAGCTAGCTACGAAAACAAAATTGCCACTGATTCTAAGGACAACCACACAGCATTCTTTAGCTATATCAAGAATCTCAATGGCAACACCCAGATCTGCTCTGAGTTACAGCACAATGGCACGAAAATTACAGAACCAGGTGATATTGCCAACATCCTGACAGATAGGTTCAGTGCTAACTTTATCCCCCCTCACCTCCTAAAGGGCCCATATCTATACAGGAAGAAAGCAGAGTCCCTGTAATCACAACTACGCAGGTAAAAGCTGCACTCTCTAAAGCCAAAAACACAACATCCATGGGACCGGACAACATCCTACGCTGCATTTTACACAACCTACAGAACAAACTGGCTCCCCACCTAAGCACCATGTTCAATCATAGCCTCACATCAGGCTTTGTGCCCACTGAATGGCATACAGCAACAGTTATCCCACTCCACAAAGGCAGAGCCACCACTGATCCTGGGAACTATCTCCCTATTAGCCTGACAAGCCTGGTCTGCAAGGCCATGGAGTGTATCATCATGGATCTCATAAACAAAGACATTGGTAACCTCCAAACTCTGGATCCCACCCAGTTCGGGTTTGTGAAAGGCAGATCATGCCTCCTGAACCTGATTGACTTCTTTGAGGCAGTCACCAAAGTCATAGATGAGGGCAAGGTGGTTCACACAGCCTGTCTTGACCTCACCATGGCTTTCGACACCATACCCCATTCTGGAATTATAGCTAAACTCACTAAACTAGGTATAAATCCCTTCATCACAAGATGGGTTGCCAACTGGCTCACTGACAGAACCCACACTGAAAAAGTTGCACACTCCAAATCTGACCTCAAACCAGTGACAACTGGAGTACCACAGGGTTTAGTCCTGGGACCTCTCCTGTTTGGTATCTACTTCTCTGAAGTACAGGCTAACACAGCTAACGAAATTCGCAGATGACTGCAAACTAGGAACCATACTAGAGTCCCCAAATGATGTGGAAATCCTACAGAAGGGCCTCGATGAGACAGATGCCTGGTGTCAGAGCTATGGCCTCAAGCTCAGTGCCAAAAAGTGCATTGTCATCCCCTTTGGTAAAAACTCTGTACCCATTAACTACTACATAGACAGCAGTCTACTTGACACTGAATGTGTGATGAGAGACCTTGGGACTCAGGTGGACAGTAGTCTGTCCTTTGATATCACTTCGCCACAGTAGTCAGGAAGTCCTTCTACATGGCACACCTCATCATAAAAGGGTTCTCATCCAGGAAGAACGAGGTCATTGTTTCCCTTTACTCGACACTCATTAGACCCATTATAGAGTACAACGCCCCTTTTGGAATGTACCTCACAAGACATCTGCAGCAGCTAGAAAGGCCACAGAAGTACATCACAAAGAGGATTACTGGCCTCAAACAGATGCCCTGCACTGACTGTCTCAAAAAAACTCCAGCTTTACACCGTAACATATTGCCTACTCCAAAGTGATCTCTGCCTAACATATAAAGCTATGTCAGACCCAGAGCTGTTGGACATGCTACACCTAAAGAAATTCCAATCCCTCCGAGCTGCATGGTCTAGGGACCTAAACCTTGTCACCACAATAAACAGGACATGCTGGAGGGATAGATTCTTGTCCCAGAGATTCCCATACTCTGGAACAGGCTATCCATCTATGTCAAGCAAAGTTCTTCATTAGCACTCTTCAAGAAAAATCTTGATGAGTGGATGGGAAATAGGAAATACACCAAAAAACAACACTGTTGAGCAGAAAAAAACCTTTATAAATAACACAAAGCTTTCAGGTCAAACACCCTTTCTCAATGCTTAATACAGGTTCACTAAAAATAAAAATTTAAATTTAAATAGGAGCCAAAAACCACATGACACGCAGCCCAAAGGTCATGTGACCAAATAATACAACATACAAATATACCAAAATGTACATAAAAATGAAAAATAAAAAATAATAAATACATAATTATCTGTACATATTAGGAGTATAAATATTTAACTTAGTTACTTTAACTTAGTACGTTGTATTCTAACTAAAATAGGCTTCAAGGAAACAGCAGCATTCAAACCAGGAGGACTATCAGCTGATAGTCTGATAATCCATTCAAACTCTCTTATTTCCAAAGAATTTCCTATGTCCCCTCCTCTACCTGTGTCTGCTCGACAGTGGCACAGGAAAATAACTTTCTTGAGTGGCGTAAGCCAGGGAATCTTGTTGGCTAGGCATGCGTAGGCCCTCGGGCCGATAGCCTAGTACCTACCTATGAACATCTGGTAAATGAGTGTCTGAACTCTAAGACTTGTCCTGCCAGTCACTTTATATTATTTTCATACATATGGGGCTTCTCTCTGCACTAACCCCTTCTTTCTTCCCAAGGTGACTACTGAATTTGAATTAACCAGTCCATAAATTTTCCAGTAAAGGGAAATATATGCCTCATTTGTTGGATGTACACAGTCAGTTGAGATTTTACCTCCATAGAACAAAAACTTTCAGGAAATTGTATCAGTTGTTCATCTCCTTTTCAAAGGGTAAGTTGGGACAATCTATGTTAAAGGTTACTTTAGTGTGATGGCTTTCTGATTGCATTTCTTATGTTTATAAACAAAAAAGTTTAATTTACGAAGCCCACCGGAAGCTCACTCCACCATTTCTTTGTATTGCCTGAGATGCTTTGCTTAAAATTTTTGTGCTCCTGAGTTATTATCAAAAATATTGCTTAGAAGCAGTTTTTCTAAACTCATGCATATTATCTTGATACTCCCTTATTTTTTCTTTAGCATTCTGCAGTTGTGCCTCTACTTGTTCTTTGAGATTCCCCATATTCTACAATACTTTCACCTTTGTCAGCCCTTCTAAGTAATTCCTATTATTTCTTAAGCATATCTCTTTCTTTTATTTCAACCCTGTTAAACTCCACTCAACTAGCTATAACTTCCGAAAAAAAATTTTCTTCCCTAATAACTCTGGAATAATTTCCACTACTCATTCCTTAAATTCCTGTCTTTTTAACAGGTAGATGGGAAAGCACCCGTGCCTCATTTTTACTTCATTACCCTGCACTTTTTTCTTAGTTGCTGTTGTCGCATCATCTGAAATAGTTATTGGATATCGCATCATCTGAAATAGTTATTGGATATGTGTAGAAGCTTTCATTTAAATGCACGTTCCTGTGGTTGCATAGGTATTTTTATACTCCAAGCAGACTTCAGAGAATTTTTCCTCAGGTAAATCGCAAATGCTGGATTTGTGATGTAAAGAAGAGAGGTAACTGGTAGCATGTTTTTTTGGGAATGTAATAAGTTGGCATATTTTAAAATTTCCCTAAAGCGTACTCTGTCAGAAATGTTGGGGAAGCAAATTGCTGTAACTAAGAAAATGGTTCTTTTGAGCTAAGAGACATGATCTGAATTTCCTGTGCATAGTAAGGCCTACCTAAGATTAATGTTGTTGGATGCCAAAAAAACAAAAGTAGAAATCAAAATCTAAACCAGCTATAATTGAAGTACTTGATATTTTCAAGGAGATAAAAGAAACTAGAGGTCGGAGATTAAGAAAAGGGAAGGAACAAATTAAATAGAAATGGAATTTGTGGGAACAATGCATATGAAATAATGTTCAGGAGGAGAGGAATGATATTTAAGGGAAAGCAGGAATCTAGCAATTTGTTATGTTCAAGTGAATAATTGTTAGAAAGAAAACTAATGTCTAAAGCATGAATATGACAAATTTTAATATGTTTTCTTTTCCATTAATGTATGTGTGCCCATGTCTTAAGTGCTAATTTAATACAGGTATTTAAAATAAAAAGAGCTGTGATGGGCCCTATATTTTGGACTGAAGGAAAAAAAGGTCTGATTTGCATAAGCACTGCATTTGAGTGAAGATAGAAGATAAATGTTAGAGTAGATGGACTTGTCTTTTTAAGTTGATTTGCAGCATTTCCTCTGTTGGAATTTCTACCCAGTACAACTCCAGAAGGTTTCTCTACATATTAGTAGTGTCAAAATGCATTAAATCTTATGGCTAGATGTCTCAAATTATAGTGAGGTATAGGGCTTAAAATAAGAGAGCTTTCTGTCCCAGGAAGTGCATTCTGGAGAGTGATATGTAGGGTTAACTACTTTGGGGTTACTTATACATATTGACTTTATTGAATGTATACAAGTATTGAGTTGCTCTTCTCAGTGCTATAAATCTTAATAATATGTTACTGGATCTTGAGTTCATCCTACAACTTGAATGCATTTATATCCGTGTGATAGTGGAGACCTGATTTTAAGGTGAAGTTAAGCCTCTGTATACCAGAGTTCAGCACCTTTTACGCCTTCAGGCCTATGGGAAACTAGGAGGGGGTGTTTTTTGTCAAAGACCGTGTGATTTCCAGATTGATTCCCCCTTGACTGACCAGCAGAACTTAATGGTATGGGTCACCTGCCATGTCCATTGATAACTGCAAAATTTCTAAATGAGTTAGTTGAATTGTCTGTAAACAAAAACAGATTTATGTTGGGTGATTTCAGTTATCTAGTTATTAACTGGAATTCCTACACTACTATTGCTGGGAAAACCTGACAGTTGTTTGGCCTAATAAATACTGACTCCTTGGAACAAATAGTCAACCTGCCTACTAGGATTCCTAACATTCTAATTATTTTCCTATCCTGTGATAAGGAAAAATAGGTGGAAACTCTCCAGTAACCCACCGGCAGCCTTGAACAAATCACTCAAAACGTGGAAAACAAAGCACACGTTTATTTAGGCTCAGAACTCTAGCTTTTCGTCAGTTACACAAAAAAACAACTTCCTCAGAATGGACATTTAAACCCCTTCTTATATTGTAGCCTTCCTCTCACATGATCAAATAAAAATATATATATCAAGAATACATTACTATGTTATATATATTTTCAATATATTTTCCTATCCTGCATTGCCACCTTCTGTATCACTTTTTACGGTATCTCTATCCCTGGTCAGATGTGATCACAATTCATTTTTTTTTCTATTAAGACTGTAAACAGTAATATCACCATAATAAACACCCCAGAATTTGATTCTTCTAAAATAGAAAACCTACCTAAACTTTGTGAAGAACTCCCCAAATTCTGTTGTAATATTTCTGTTTCCAAAACAGTGTAAGAAACTTCTCTGTGTGGAAGATATATCTAGTCAATCACTGTATATTAATCAGATCAGATAATGGTAGTAGAAACAGCAAACTTAAACTCATCCTAAGTAAAGTAAAAAAAAAAAAAAAAATACTAATATATAATTTGAAATATTGTACAGAATTACCAAGTATTCGAAAGTAATCCAAGCAGGGTAGGCAGTCTGTTTCCAGTCAAAAATCCTTTATTAAGTACATAGACAAGCAATCCAAGTAAAACAAAAATAACAGAATAATAGTTTCCTCACAAGCGTTCTAACTATATGTATACTTTTTATCAGGCAAGGGAGTGGTTTATTGTGCTGTAAAACAAAGTGTTATTGGTATACATGTTAAATTCAAATCCCTTCTTCAGCAGTGTGACATTCGAACTGGTCCTGCCCTACTTAGTAGCTGCCATAATAATATAACCCTTATGTACTTTAAATAAAATTAATAATGTGGTACCTCTTATTTAATCAGATTATTAAGTCTGTGATTTTATTCAAGACAAGATACTACATGGCTAGAAATGTATAAACCTTGCACCATTTGGCAGTCTGGTACTTGCGTATTATTGCAACCAGATTTTCGCGATTGCAATTTTCGCTTACTTCGGTAGAAACGGGGCCATGAATCTGTATTGCTAGAGGATAACTTTGGATTGCCTTTGGAAGCAGAAACAGTGGCGAAAACCCTCTTCCTGTTTTTTTGTGTGTGTGTGGTTCACGCTTGAAATGTCATGCCTGCTGTCGGTGTGATGAACAGACTGTATTCGCTGTGTGGAAGGAATCCTTCAGAGAAGGCAAACACAAAAGTGATGGTTTTGGTAACCTTAATTTTTTTGACAATTTGCGAATACAACAATGGTTAAAAGTAAGCAAATGTAGCTGAACACTTGCTCAGTGCCTGTGTTTGACTTCTCTGAAGAATTCCTTCTACAAGTTAAAAAAAAAAATGCAAACGAGAGTACGATAGCAGCCATGAAAACTGTAGCATGCGTGTGTAATGCAAAAAACAGGAAAAGGGTTTTCTCCACTGCTTGTTCTCCCGAAGGTAATCCGAAGACATTCCCCAGCAATACAGAGTCTGATTACCACCTTACAGTAAATGTAAAGTTTTTGGGCAGTACCACACATTTACAAAGACAGTCTCAATTGCTTCATGCACTCCTATCTGTGCTGGTATGCACATTTCGTAACCGCGAAAATCTGGTTGCGATAATACGCAAGTACCGGCAATCTAAAAATATATATAAATATATACATATACATTTTGCATGCAAAAAATCCGTTATAAAAATCATATTCTGTTTCCATAACCTATTAACAAAGATTGCATTCATCCTTCTAGACTTCTTCAGGTCTGTGTACAAGAACCCTAAAAACTATCTACAAAAATCTTATTGTATAATTAGTTAATATTGTTATTATACATCATTTTGAATAAAGTGGAAAAAAGAGCAAGAAAAAGAAAAAATGTGTGATGATGGGCACAAAATATACACTTAAATTAAAACTGATTTAACATGGTATTTAAAACCAGCTGGAAGAATAAAATAAAATTAATCATGCAAACAATGTGGCAATTTTCTAAGTTCCAGTACACTTTTAAGTGAACAGTAGTAGTTTAGTCCAGGCTTCCTGAAAGAGTTCAGCTTTAATTGCCACATCCCCATGCAGCTTCAGTACATATCTACTAAAGAGGATAGACCAAGCAAATCCCCAACAGGACCAAATGTAACAGGAAATTCAAAACGTAACCTCCATGGTGGTCTACCAACTTTAACATAGTCTCTGGTAAAAGAAAAAATCAAAATGATTACAGCTGTAGCGCTCAACCTGTCGAGGAGTGATTTCAACAGGATCAGGGACAAACAGAGAAATAATCAGGGACCATGAGGGACACTTTTAAAATATCATTCCTATTTACTTGAAACATTGACAGAATAAAGAAATGTTAATATACATTTTCTGAAGTAAAAGAAGTCTATCACTCTAATTATCATCATTATTTATTAAGTATAATTCCCAGCTCTTTTTCCAAAAGTCACTAGTTTTAGAAGAGATTAAGAGGGACATTTGAGTCAAAATCAGGGATGACAGTTGAGAGGTATGATTATAACAAATTGCATTCTACCCATATAAAGGACTTTATGAAAAGAATCGGTAAAGAACTGAAAACGCCGTCAGGAAAGTCAGAGCTAAACATGAATTGAAAATAGCAGCTGAAAACTAATAATAATTAAAAGTCCTTCTTTATCTACATTAAAAAACTAAAACAACTTTGAATGCTCAGAGCTAATTCACATTACCTTCTGTGAACCTAAGAATATGGGTGATATCCAAGCAAATACGGTTAGTACTAACTTCACATCAGCTGCAATTATTGAAGTTCCACAGAACCCCTACGTCCTTGCCGCCGCTTGTGATTACCCCTACATCCTTGCCAATGCCTCCTATTGTGATTAACCCTACATCCTGGCCTCCTCTTGTGATTACCCCTATGCCCTTGCCTCCTCTTGTGATTACCCCTATGCCCTTGCCTCCTCTTGTGATTACTACTCTTAACTGCCTTCTCCCAGTCCAAGAATGTCACATTAAAGAGCCCTGACAATGTACCTTTTTGTCTAATAAATGCTTCCCTGTCTGTGCTTCTCCTAAACCTCTTTAAGTTAAGCCTTTCCATAGGCTATGTTTCTGAAGCCTTGAAAATGGCTACTGTGATGCCTATATACTAGACTGTCCCTATTACAGAACTTGGTAACTAGAGACTTTCAATAATAGGCCTAATATGTATGGCTATGAAATGCATCATATCAGACTTCCTATATACAGACGTTAAAAGCTTTCTTGCCCTGGACCCCATATGGATTTTGTTTTATCAATCTAGTTAACTTCTTTGAAAAGCTATACCATCCACACATTATGCTGATATCTGCCAAAAGCTTTTGACATAATCACCTATGCAAACAATCTCAGTGATATTTATGCAGTGAAGTAGATAACAAATTGGCTGTCTTAACAGAACACACATATTTAAAGTAGCAGAAGTCACCTCAGAAAGCAAAATAGTGACTAGTGTTTTACCTCTGGGCTTTCTGCTGGGATACATCTATTCAGTATGTATTTTTCCAGTTTTGGACCTTTAGCTAGTTGTTTGCTGATGACTATAAACTGACTGATATAATTCTCTCAGCTTCTGGTATCAGAATGCTACAGAAAAGACTAGGTTATGCATATCACTGGTCTATATTACATAGTCAAAGTTCCGTAACTCCGAACACCTAATGGTTGAACCATTATGTTCAAAGTTACAGAACTTCCGAGTATGTAAAAAAAATAACTACACAACGGAGAAAACAATAACTTGTAAGCAGGGAGGCAAGCACCCCCCCGCTACTTAAATATACCAACTCCGAGATTGCACCACATTGAAGTGAATGGAAACCTCCACTTATGGAGATTTCCATTCAAATGCTCAAACTTTTACAAATTCAAATGTATGGTCTCGACCATATGTGGTTCAAACTTGTAAAAGTGCAACTACATGATAGGAACCCGCATATCACTAATGTAAAGATAATGGCTTGAAAGTAAATGTGAAAAAAAAGTGTATTGTTACATTTGGCAAATATAACTTTTCTGGTACCTACAGCATAGACAGGACCCTTCCCCATAATGATTCAGACATCAGAAATCATAGGTTCATACTAGGCTATCTGCCCTAGGGCATTTATAAGCCTAGCCAGAGTGTGTTTGGCTTTCGCCACCCATTTTAAATTAATTTTGCTATGCCCTTTTTCGAGGTTAGTATACTGTGCCTCTGTCTAACAGTGACACAGAAGTGATACCCGGGGTAAACCTACGATCTCCCATCCACTCATCAAGATTCCTCTTGAAGAGAGTCAATGAGGGACTCTGCCTAACCTGGACTGGGATTTTATTCCAGAGTGAAGGGAGCCTCTGGGTTATGAATCTGTCCCTCCAGCATGTCCTATTTATTTCAGTGCTGAGGTTCAAGTCTTTTGAGTGCATAGTTCGATGGGATTCAGATTTTCTGAGGTGCAGCATGTATATTAATTCTGGGTTGGACATGGCTTTATACGTCAGGCACAGACCGCCTCTGAGCAGGCAGTATGCCACTGAGTAGAGCTGGAGTTTCTTTAACCGGGCAGCATATGGCATCTGTTTGAGCCCTTTGATCCTCTTGGTGAGGTACTTTTGGGGTCTTTCCAGTTGCTGCAGGTGTCTGGTAAGGTACATCCCAAAAGGGGCATTGTACTCAATTATGGGCCTGATGAGGGATGAGTAAAGAGGCACGATGACCTCCCCTGATCTAGATGTGAATCCCTTCATGATTAGGTGGGCTATATAAAATGTTTTTCTAACCACTTTGGCCACGTGGTTGTCAAATGAGAGATTGCTATCAACTTGTGTCCCCAGGTCCCTAATTACTTCTTCTGTACTTCATGGATTACTGCCTATGTGGTAATTTGTGGGCACTTTCTTTTTGCCAAAGGGGATGACTATACACTTTTTGGCGTTTAGCTTGAGACCATGTCTCTGGCACCAGTTGTCTGTTTCTATGAGGCCCTTTTGGAGGATGCTTGTGTCGGCTGGAGAGTCGATTATGGCGCCCAGTTTGCAATCATCTGCAAACTTGGTCAGCCACAGTCATTCTGTGTTGGCCTGTACCTCCGAGAAATATATACTGAACGAGAGGTCCCAGGACTGAGCCTTGTGGGACACCACTTGTAACTGGTTTGGAGTCTGACATGGCTCCAGCAATTCTAACCATGTGTGTTCTGTCCTTGAGCCAGTTTGCAACCCATCTAGTGACATAGGGGTTTATATTTAAGCTGGTGAGCTTATGTGTAATGCCTAAGTGGGGTATTGTATCGAAGGCTTTTGCGAGGTCCAGGTAGGCTGTGTGGACCACCTTCCCCTCGTCAATGGCCTTGGTGACTGTTTCAAAGAAATCGACCAGGTTTAAGAGGCAAGATCTGCCCTTAAAACCGAACTGGGTAGCATCCAGTGTCTGTAGGTCCCTAATATCTTTATGAGGTCCATGATGATCCTTTCCATAGCTTTGCAGACCAAGCTAGTCAGGCTTATGGGGCGATAGTTTCCAGGATCCGTTGAGGCACCACCTTTTGTGGAGAGGGACCACTGTTGCTGTACGCCACTCTTTAGGTACATATCCTGTAGTAAGGCTGAGATTGGACAGTAGTTTTATGTTAGGGTTTAGCTCTTCTTGGAGTCCATGTAGGATGCAGCCCGGGACACCATCTGGTCCCATTGATGCTGTGTTTTTTGCTTTGGAGAGGGTGGCTCTTATCTGAGTATCTGAGATGTCAGGGGGGGGGCAGCACTCTGCTGGGATGGATATTTGCCTTTTGGTGGGGAGGGAGGGGAGAAGTTTGCACTGAACCTGTCAGCTAGGATGTTGGCAATGTCTGTGGGTTTGGTGTATTTTTTGTCATTTTGGACTAATTCTGAGAATATCTGGGAATTCCCACCCGGGTTCCTAACATAACTAAAGAAAGCCTTGTGATTATCCTTAGTGTCCTGTGCAATTTTTCTCTCGAAGCTGGCCTTAGACGATTTTATGAGTGCCCGTAATTTTTTGCTAATACTGATCAGAGATGCCTTCCCTTTTTGGGATTTTGCTCTATCATGTAGTAGCTTCCTCCTTCTATTGTATAGTTTGTTTATGGCTGGGGTCCACCAGACAGGACGTCTGCCTTTGGAGGATTGGGTGTTGGTTTTATTTGGGATTGCATGATGCATGTATTCCTGAAGGTGTTCATAGAATGCGTTTATAAAGGATTCTGTGGTCTGGGCCATATTTTCCACAGGCCCTGGGGCTTTGAAGGAATCCACCTCGGTTTTGAGGAGTGTGAAATTTGCTTTAGAGAAGGTTTTCACTGTGGTTTTATGGGCAGGGGGTGGGGTCGGGATGTGAATATCCAGTGAGATTAGTTTATGGTCTGATCTTACCAGTGAGGGATACACTTCTGGTCTGGAGCATAGAGTCCCCATGTTGGTGATGATCAGGTCCAGTATGTTTTCCCCTCTTGTGGGAGTGATAACAAGTTGTTCCATAGCATTTGAGTTTATAAATTCTAGGAACCTTTGAGCTAGGGTGTTGTAGCTAGAGTAATGCTCCCAGTCTATGTTTGGGTAGTTGAAGTCGCCCAATATAATGGTGTTTGGAGAGACCTTCATATTTTCCAGTGTTCTCAGGAAGGGCAAGTGGGGTTCCTGGGTTTGGGAGGGTGGTCTGTAGCAGGCTATAAACTGGAAGGCAGTTTTACCCACTGTTAGTTGCACATGGATAGTCTCTGATGCTTCGTGCTGTGCCACCAACCTGGAGGTGTGGGTATCTTTGACGAATATTGATACTCCACCCTCCTTTTGTGGTTCGGTCCAAGTTTTGGGGCTGAAAAGCATGGTATGAAGTATAACCTGGTAGTGCTGGGGTGCTCTCGGGAGCCTTGAACCAGGTTTCTGTTACTGCACAGATATCGATGTTCTCCATGCTAAGGAGAGTTTCAAGTGCGTGCATCTTGAGGTTTAGACTTCTGGTGTTGAGTAGCATTACTCTTAGTTTCTTATCCCTTGTGATACCTATGGAGGTGGGTTTGTCTTTTGAGCCTTTCCTAAAAAAGGCACTATGGGGGTAGCAAGAGCCTTTGCCAATATCCGAAAGCCCAGGGGTGACAGGTGCAAGCCATCCCTAGCGAAGCATCGTGGCTCGTCATCCCAGGCTGACAGGCATTGGATCCCCTTTGAATGACACCAATACTTAAGCCAGTTGTTGAAATTGATCATCTTGTCTTCATATTGTGGCATCATTCTTGGTGAGGGTAAGATGCTACTCAAGGTCAGGGTCATACCGGCCTGGTATGGTATCATGGTACCTTTGTACATAACTCCCTTCCCTTTGACCACTATGTCACAGCAGTAGTGAGGAAAGCCTTCTGTCTGGGCCAACTAATATCCAAATCTATTTTGTCTAGGTCTAAAGTATCATTCATTTTTAGTCAACCCCCAAAAGACCACTTACAAAATATATACCTTTTCAACATGTATTTATCCAAGCACATCACACAAGTATAAAGGGACTGGGTTCTGACCTTGGATAAACAACTATACACACCATGCAGTCTACAAAATTAAAAAAAATGTGGAAGAAGGATTTTCTTAGAAAGTGCTGACTAACAAAACATTTGCAAAACAATATTTTTTTGGTGGCTGATCTCTTCCTAAAACTAAGGTACCACCTTGGCTGACATTGCTCCTAAAACTAAGGTAGGCCTAACATATTAAGTGCTAAACTCTAAAAAGGCAAGAGTCTGGTGTAGTTGTAAATATGCAAAATAATTGCACTTTATAACCTGTAAATCAGGTGAAGTCCCCTCACAATACCTTTCGATTCAGCAAGGGAAGAGTTATGATACTAATGGCTTGTGACACTTGTGTGATGATGAGAGCAGTAGAGTAGTTTCAAATGTTTCATGTACTGAACTTTTTCACTGCTCTATGGAACCTGTTGGACAGCTTCCTCTTCATGCATACCTTTCTGTAGCTTTTCTCTGTAGTATATAGAGCTGAATTCATTATGTTGAGCTGTACACCTCACAGTAACTTTTCTAAGTTCAGATTTAGTGTTACAGCAGTGCTTTTGCACAAAGATGTGTAGCATCGAAGTGGGCTCTCCGAGGCTTTACTAAATGCTAATGAGGCAGTCTGGGGGGTAGGCATTTGCTAATTATTCACTTGTTCTCCCAGCGAACTGCTCATGGGAAGGAGTTTATGCAGCCAAGCTGTGTGCAGTTGGGGGTGTGTGTTATCTATGAGTGCAGTCGGGGGGGGAGGGGGCTGTGCATTCGTGTGTGTGTGTGTGTGTGTGTGTGTGTGTGTGTGTGTGTGTGTGTGTGTGTGAGACAGAGAGGGAGAGATGACTGGCGGGAGTGGCTGTTATACTTCCACAACCTCCTAAACTATAAGCAAAGCCTGCAGCAGTGGGTCAGTGGTACCACTATACATCAGAGCTAACTCTTAATACATGGATCAGGGGGACCACTGGACACCAGGGCTAACTGTTAATTTGTGGGTCAATGAGACCAGTAGACACCAAGGCAAATTCTTAATATTCAGGTTGGGGGGAGCCACTAGATACCAGCAAGATCTCTTCTTTTGTTCAATGAGACCAGTAGACACCAAGGCAAATTCTTAATATTCAGGTTGGGGGGAGCCACTAGATACCAGCAAGATCTCTTCTTTTGTATCTTAATGGCAGTTACACTTAATAGGGATGAGGTGGGGAAACACTAGTCACCATGGAAAACTTTTCATGTTGTGCCTTAATGAATGCAGGAATGTGTTTCCTACCACAAAGCAGCCACTGTTAACTACCACATGAACTGGCAGTCTGTACTCGTGGTATTTAACAGTGATTTAAAGACCTGTAGGTTGGCCCATAATGAGGTTTTCCTCACTTGTTGTAGAAAAAGGGCCATTTTACTGCAGCCCTTAAAGTGAGTGGTGGGGTTCTTTATGAATCCCCTTCAGAACCGAAATGAATGAAACAGTTCATACTGTTTGAAAATATGAAGAAATACCTCTAGACTTGTGACCTATACTTGTAGTTGGTAGAGTCATGTGTATTTTAGTATGGAAATTGGAGAAACTTTTAATACTGAAAAAAATACAAAAAACGTTATCCAGGCCTGTGAAACAAAAGCAAAATATTTGCTTTCCTCAGCAATCTCCAATTGTTGTTAAAACTAAGCTATCACAAGTACCTTGGTAGTAAACATCAGATAATGTGTACATACGTTTTGAGATGTGAATTACTGCAGAACAGCTTGGCAATAAACCACCTCTGACAGCCCAGTTATCCCTGTGCAAGTATCCTTCTGGCAGACTCCTGATGTTCTTTCACTAGGAGGGTTTCCCATTGGGAAAACTCCAGCTGTAATGTAGGCTGTACTGGGATAGATTCCCTGCCTGGCAAGATGTGAGACAGGCTGCCAGAGTTTCCATCATCCGTCTGTGTACATGATTTTTCACTGGCTTAACTCCTCTCCCCTCATGCCAACACCATCTGTAATGTAGGCTGGACAGGCAGTGGGAGGACTGAAACAATCGTGGGTCCTACCCCCAGCTAGAGAGCTGGCCCATTCTGCTCTGATTTTCTTCACCCCAGGCCAGCGTCCTATCCAGGGAATCTGGCCTGTCCCAGGAAATCGATTGTAGGTCTGGGTAAGAGGTCAGCACAGTTATAATCACGGTCCAGTTATACTAGAAAAAGAGAGTTTGCATTGGTCATGTTGCCATTATGTAGGTCCTCAAGTATGACCATTATTTGGTGTGCATAATCATTTTCATATAAAAGTTTTTTGCTGTGTGGTTTCTGCTTATTTGTGTGTGTATATGTGTGTGCTCGCTCATGCAGTAGATGGACAGTAGTACTATATATGAGAAAAAAATTGTAAAAATATAATTTGCAAGAGCATTTTGCATTTTAAAAATGCAGATGTGTAACTGTTTGTTTTTTATTTTTTGCCATATTTAATATATAGGGATCTCATTTATTGCCAAACTTACAAAATGCAAAAGTTGTCATTGTCCTTTGACCAGCAAATACTTTATATGGCTCCTAAAAAGGGGAGCGCTACAGAATCCTGAAAGCCCAAAATCCTGAAAACTCAAAATCCTGAAAACACACAGGATACCAACACTTACTATATTCCAGCACAAGTACATACAGAAACATATTGCCCTTCAACTATACACAAGAGGGCAATCCCCCCACACCCTCTGCTACTTAAATATAACAACTCCGAGACTGCACTTCAGTACACTAAGTGCAATCTCGGAGTTTATATATTTAAGTAGCAGGGGGTGTGGTGGGCACAGCCCCCCACGTGGGAGGTGCAGGGGGCCGTGCCCCCCAGCTTATACTTGGAGAAGAGTAATATGGTTTGTGCTTTATTTGTTTCTGTATGTACTTGTGCTGGACTATATAAGTGTTGGTATCCTGTGTGTTTTCAGGATTTTGGGCTTTCATGATTCTGTAGTGCTCCCCTAAAAAGTGCATTCACAGTTGGTGCTTAAAATCACTTCTCATGTAAAAGTTGCAAACTTCTTAGTTTCGTCTTTAAAATAGGTTAATAAAACTAAGATTCAGTGGAAAAATAAAATGTTAAATTAGCAGTATTTAAGAGTTTCTAAAAGAAGCCTTGTAAATGTTTAGCATTTTAAGTTAAATGTTCTGTGTTAGGCTCTCAGATTCCTACAGAAAGCCTCATGAATGTGATTGTCTGAAGTCCGTCTTTTGGCTGATTTATGGTAAGAAGGAATGTAAAACTATAACTGTGACACTGTTAGAGAGTCCAGTACAAATTAATTTTTCAGTCTGCAAAAAATTACTTTGTAATTATTAATGTTTTTAATTATTTGACCTTACCGGTACATAATAGCATGACTTAATACCGGAGGTAACCAGCTACAAATAATCTGTGTTGTGCTGACATGTAACCTCCTAATGTACAACTGTATATGGCTGAACAGGTCTGCTGTCCAGATGTCATGTCTGTCCTGAAAAGGACACTTGTGCCACTGCCTAATCTGTATGTGACTAACAAAAGAACATTTGAAAAATGATGTTTTTCAACATCTTATGGCGGCTGCCTTTTTAGAGTTTGTATGCAATATGCAACTTATATCCTTTAAGAGTTAACTTCCATAAGCAAGCTAATGTGCAAAGAAATACAGCTGAGACCTGAGTTTGCCTGCTTTAGGTAACCATGTTTCTGAAGGGATTTGCATTTGTATTAACAGTAAATTTGCTGAACTGGCAACATAAGTGATTTCAAGTTCTTTAGACTATCAGACCTGCCTCAGGCTTTAGTGTACAAGGTAACCTTCAATTTTTTGAGTGCTGAATCAAACACTATATAGTGCCACATGTTTGGACTTTGCTGTACTGGTGTCTTAACTGGCTAACAGACTTCCTGCTAAGTGACAGTGGTGTAATTTGAATCTCCACTGTTATTACTAGAAACTAAAATACACAAATTTCAGCCATATTTATTGCTAGATTTGAAAATGGAGGGTCTTGTCAAAGAAATTGTAATGATTTTCCTGTAAGTCTGGTTAGGTCAGAAAGCTGTCCTGGGATAAATAATTACAGCTCATTCATTTATAATAAATGGTTATAACTGTACCTCCTTAGCCGAAAAGCAGACTTCAGTATTTGTGGTTAACCTATTCATAAATCCACATGCAAACCAGTAATTTTTTGTTCTTCCTCGCTGCACAAACCTCATGAAAATGCAATGTTTAAGACTGATGAAATACCCTTGGTTTACTTTTCGATTAATTTAAAGATTAGAAGGAAATTGTATTTCTGGGTAAAAGAAGTAAACATTTTCTGTTTTCTGAATAAAAGGCGGAACAATCACTTCTTTATTCATGACTGTCAGAGAAGTAGAAAAGTAGATTTCTTTTTCATACTGTCATACCAAATTGTGTGGTTCAGTAATGCCGTGTGGTACATTCTACACTGTAGAGACTCCTGAATGGTTGAGAGCTGTTTTAGGTAGATTTCTTAGCTGTACATCAGAACTGAAGCCTTGCTCAGGTGATCACTACATGTTATGTCAGAAATTAAATTGATATAGTACTGTTTCTTCTACTTCTTTCAGTACAAAAGTCACTTTACAGATAAAAGGCTGATACTGATGTCAGCAAACCGAAAAGCATGTATTGCAGTAGTGACTGTGTGTGTAAATTGTGGTGTCTGTAAAATCTAGATTTCTGCTTTTAGTACACTCCTTGCCTTTGTTGTTCGGGGTCAGACTACTTGAACATTCCGTTGATGATTGTGGCTCCCCTTAATGTCTTTATAACGAACAATGCAGAGTACACCAAGCTCCAACATATGACTGATGTGCAATGTGCATAGAAGCTTTTAGATGTTTGATAATGTTGGGAGAATTGTCACAAGTGAAGCATCAAAGCATATCTGAAAAAGATTTTTTATTGTAATGCTTTAAAACTAAGCAACGGTACAAAATAGGAAAACATGAAAACAAAACACAAATAAAAAGAAACCTACTCAGTGGAGCAGGCATCTGAATTAAAATGCAGGATTAAACTGACTGTAAGGGACCTCAAGGTGGTATAGAGCACAGGGGCCTTCTGAATCCAGAAATGGTGGGAAAGACACCTGGAAACTATAAATACTTTGGAGAAGTGGAGTACGTAATAGGGAAGGATGTATTATTAAATGAAATTGAAAAGTATGGGACAACAGACTGTTTCTGTAAGTGATGTGACAGTGGGAAGACTGTAAGTAGATATCATAAGGAAGGCTTGTAAGAGTACTATATAAATAGTGACATTAGCAGTAAAAGAACACATTATCTCCACTTTTCTGGCATGCATTTACATTGCACCTGCAGCGTTTGATGCGTTTCTGAAAAACAGTCTCAACAAAGATATGAAGGGAATGGAAGCTGTCCAAAGGAGGGCAGTTAAAATTGTGCAGGACCTAATTAGAAACATTTCTGAAGAGAAGAAAACACAGGATCTGATCAGACTCCTGTCTGAAAGGAAGTAAAAGAAATTAGTTTGGTATCTGTACTCTACAAGAAAAAGAGAGAGAGGGGAACTTGTGTTAAAAATAAGTGCAAGTGGAAGCCAGGGAAGGTAAATCTGTTTATTTAGTTATCCACTTTTGTTATGTGTGCATGAAATGACGCAAGCATGAGGTGTAAAAGAAAAAACACAGAAACAGCATTCAGTCGAGACTTGATGAGTTGCATTTTCTATTGTGGCAAACTGACTCCCTCCCCACCCTTGTGCAGGGTTGACAGCTGTTTTAGGTAGACTGTCATGATTAATGTAATAGACTCTGCAGTCACTGCACCTTCAGGAAAGACCGATGTCCTTCAAGGATGCATCTGAAGTCATAACATATGGGTTGTCCTGCCTCAGGCAGCCCTTCGGTCGGCCAGATTCCAAAGTCTAGGTCTGGCCTTGGCTGATGTCGCACCTTCCCCGATGTCAGAGCGTCTGGGGTATAAAAGCATCAGCCGACGCCATTTTCCTCAGTCTTTCTTGCCACGCGGTGCCCGAAGCAGAAGCTGTTCGCAAGTGCCGGTCGGCCAGATCCAGTGAATTCAGCTACCGAAGACTTCGAAAAAGCTAAGTACCCCGTTGGGGACTCTTTCTTGCCTCAGCCGATGTCAGACAAAGTAAATAATTGTTTAACTTGTGGGAAACAAATACCTCATAAGGATTTCCATTCCTACTGCCTTCCTTGCTTAGGCCCAGACCACGACGTATCGTCCTGTTCAGCTTGTGCTTCCTTCAACCAACGAACTCTTAGACATCGGTCGGAGTTTGCAGAGGAATTTTTTGGGGCTACTTTTGCATATAAAATGCCGTCGGAGACTCTGACTTCGCATTTGGTGAAAAAACGGAAGGACAAGGACCGACACTCGCGCCCTGCAGTTTTGGCTGAAACCACGGTAAGGCCTACCGCGAGTGTCTCCTCGGAGATTCCTTTTTCTGAATCCATTCAACCGACCACCGTGGCCCGGGAGGCCCCTGGCTGAGTCGGCTACCGAATTACCTACCGAGACCAGTGTCCAGGAAATGTCCGACACCATACCTTTGGACATTTCTACTCCAGCACGTGGGGCAGCTAGGCCCCCTGCTTCCATGTCAATCAAGGCCTTCTCTAGGGCTAAAGCTGCAAAACTTTCTAAAACTTTGCCTTCCAAGAATCCCTCCCAGAGGCCTTCCTCTAGTTCCCAGATCCTCAGCCTTGCAGAGGACCTTATTTCTTTGATTAGAGGTTCACAACCTCACCCGGACAGGGCCTCTCACCCTCCACCAGACAAAAGGCCCAGGACTGATCCCTCTGACCCACATTCTTCAGATGACTCCACGGATGGATCTGAGTTGTCAGACCACCAGGAGGAGGCCTATTCGCCCTATGAGGATTCTGATGCTGAAGAATCTATCCCTTCGGCTTCCCCTCCTGAAGAGTTTTCTTTTGGTGAGACTCTACACTCCATGAGAGAGCATTTTCAATGGCAAGGTCAGGAATTCTCTGATTCTAGAACAAGATTAAGGACCTTTTTACATTTGCCTCAACATAGGCCCTTAGCTATACCTCCTGTTTTGAATGTAATTGATGATGTGTACAATGTTGTTAGTACAGCCCCTGATACTCTCCCTCCGGCCCCTTCCAAACCTGATAGATACTACAGGGTGCCGGATTCACATTTCCATCTGTATAAAGCCCATTCTGCAGACCCAGAAACTATTTCTCATGGCCCTAAAGGGGTTGCGGCCGCCACTGCCAAAAATCCTCTACCCTCTGAAAGAGAGTCTAAAGCTTTAGAGAGATGGGGAAAGAAGGTATATACTTCTGCAACTCTTTCTGTCAGGGCATTAAATTGTCAATTTCATATGATACAGTACCAAGAGTATTTGTTAGATGAAATGAATAAGAAACTTTCTTCTACTGAACCTCTTGACCGTAAATCCCTACAGGATTTGATACACAACTCACAGCAGGTTAGTAATCATTTCTTAAAATGTGGCTATGATGCATTGGAGGCTTCATTTAGATCAGCTATGACTGGGGCAGTTATTCGCAGGCATGCCTGGCTGAAGGAACAATCTTTACCAGACCATGTTAAAGCAAAACTCCTGGATGCTCCATTGGAGAAACAAAATTTATTTGGCTCCTCTGCTCTGGAGGTCTTAAAAAAGTTTGAAGAAAAGGCAAAATCTGTGCAAACAGTTAAGGATTTCCTGCAAGTACAACCACCGAGATTCAGCAGAAACTGGCCTACTAAAAATTGGTCCTTTCCAGACTCTGACAGAACCCAGAGAGGCAGGAACAGATGCCCCAGAGGCAGAGGCCAATCGAAGGACTCCTACAGAGGCCGTCAGTGGCAGCCTGCCAACCAGAGGAGTAGTGCAACAGCAGCAACAACAACTACTACACCAGGACAGGCTCAATGACTTTACTCTGATTCCGCCTACCAAGGCTCAGCTGGAAGCACCCTTGGGCGGAAAGCTTGCTTTATTTTCAAAAAACTGGCATTTCATTACAAGGGACACATAGACACTGCAAATAATAGACAAAGGATACAGGTTTCACTTCCACACTTTGCCAAAAAGAAACGGAATGCCAAACCTACCACCAAATCAGAGGGCAGAGGCTTTAAAGCAGATCAACAACTTGCTTCAAATGAAAGCTATAGAAAAGGTACCACTTCCAGAACAAGGCCAAGGATTTTACTCCAGTCTATTCCTTGTACCAAGAAAGGAAAATCAATGGAGACCTATACTAGACCTGTCCGCACTGAATACTTACCTCATTGTGCCAAAATTCAAGATGCTGACCCTACAGCAACTTCTTGCCATGTTGGGCAAGGAGTCTTGGCTGGTGACTCTAGATCTTAAGGAGGCATACCTGCGCGTCCCTATTCGACCAAGTTGCAGAAGACACCTCAGATTTCTTGCAGGATCAGAGCATTATCAATTCTCAGCATTGCCCTTTGGCTTATCTACTGCACCCAGAGTATTCACGAAATGCCTGGCATCAGTAATTGCACACTGCAGACTTCAGGGGATTCAAATCTACCCATATCTGGACGACTGCCTTATACAAGCGGACAACAAGGAAACTTTGATAAAGGACTTGGCCTATGCCATCCATCTGCTACAGGCCTTGGGATACACAGTCAACATCCAAAAGTCAAGTCTTATTCCATCCCAAAGGATAACCTTTTTGGGTGCAGATCTGGACACAACCATCCAAATGGCCTTTCTCACAGAAGAAAAACAAAAACAACTTCCAGATTACTTCATGATTCTGACAAGACAAACTCAGCTTACTGCAAGGAAAATCCTGCAGGCCCTGGGTTACATGGCATCCTGCATAATTCTGATACCACAGGCCAGGCTGCATATGAGAAAAATTACAATGGTACCTAAGGAGTGTATGGTCTCAACACAGTCACAGTTTAGAAACTTTGATACCAATCATTCCCTGCCTTCAAAAGGAGTTTCTGTGGTGGGCTCAGGTCTGCCAGTCCAACAGAGGGTTGCCTTTCAACAAACCAAAAGCAAAACAAACCATCACCACGGACGCTTCAGACCGAGGATGGGGAGCACACATGGAGGGCAAATGTATCCAAGGCCTATGGTCTCAGGGACAGCTACGCATGCACATAAACCAAAAGGAAATGCTGGCAGTGATGCATGCAATCGTGGTTTTCAAACCCTTCCTCCATCAAGGCCACCTGTTGATAAGGACAGACAACACCACGGTCATGTGGTATATAAACAAGCAGGGAGGCACACACTCCTACCCTCTATGCCGGCTGGCTATGAATCTATGGGAACTATGCCTGAAACTCAATATCCAACTACAGTCACAGTTCGTGCCAGGAAAAGAGAACACACTGGCAGACAGCTTAAGCAGAACTACCATGGATGCACACGAATGGATGCTGCACCCAGACATCTTCCAACTCATAGTAAAGGCATGGGGCATGCCGGAGATAGATCTGTTCGCCTCCCCCATCAACCATCAATTGAAGACATTCTGCTCAAGGACATACCACCCACAAGCTTGGAGGGTGGACTCCCTCTCTTTCAGCTGGAAAGCTTTAAAAGTATATGCCTTCCCTCCTCTTCCATTACTGTACAAGGTTCTACTGAAGATCAGGGAGGAACAGCCAACAGTGATTCTGATAGCACCAGACTGGCCAAGACAACACTGGTATCCATTATTGAGAAGCATGTCACAGGCAAAGCCATGGCCTCTCCCCCTATGGCCTCTTCTTCTAACACAGAACAATTTCAAGATCATGCATCCCAACTTGAAAACATTGCAGCTAACTGCCTGGAAAATCCCTTAAACCCCAAACAAAATGTTTTATCACAGAGAGTGAAAGACATTATCATGGAAGCTCGCCGGCCTTCCACAAGGAAGACATACTCAGCTAAATGGAAAAGATTTCTCATTTGGAACACATCAAAAGGCACAGATGTGACAGTGGCAAGCATGACACATATTCTGGAATACTTAGCAGAATTGTTCCACAATGGCCTGTCCTATTCTTCCATTAAGATTCATGCCTCAGCAATTTCAGCAGAATACAATGTGGATCCACCTATCTTCTCACACCCTCTCCTCAGGCAATTTCTGAGAGGGATCAAAAATATTAAACCTCCAAGAAAACCCCCTCTACCTGCCTGGGATCTCAACTTTGTGCTGGAGAAACTAACACTTCCTCCTTTTGAACCAGCAGCATCAGCGGATCTACAGTTTCTGTCTTGGAAAACTGCATTCCTTCTGGCAATAACTTCAGCAAGAAGAGTATCTGAGTTACAAGCATTAATGGCAGTACAGCCATTTCTTATCTTCCATTAGGACAGAGTTTCACTAAGAACCAATCCTACTTTTATGCCAAAGGTGGTATCTAGGGTATCCTTGAACCAAGCTATTCACTTGCCTATGTTCTTCCCAAATCCACAGAATAGAGGGGAAAAACTTCTGCACACCCTGGATATGCACAGACAACTACGCTACTACTTGGACAGAACTAAGACTAGCAGAAAAACTGACCAACTATTTGTAGCATATGCTACTGGGGTGCAAGGAAAAGCAATTTCCAAACAGACAATTTCAAAATGGATAGGAAATTGCATTCGATTTTGTTACTCCTTTCATGGAAAGACAGTTCCTGAAAACATCAGGCCTCATTCCACAAGGGCCACGGCCACCACTACAGCCTTCCTGCGTGGGGTGGCTACCAAGGACATTTTAGAAGCTACTTGGAGCTCCATGCATACATTTGCCAAACATTACAATCTCCCTTTATACTCCAGATCCAGAGCAGGTTTTGCTACTGCAGTCCTGCAGGGGATCTTAACTACACCATCCTTTTCTTAGTACCTCCTCCCCCAGATTAGCTATGGTATTCTACCCATATGTTATGACTGCAGATGCATCCTTGAAGGACATAGTACAGTTTTGTACCTACCATAAATGTAGATGTCCGATAGGTATGCATCTGCAGTCAGGTTTACCCTCCCTCCTACCCCTCTGTGGTATTCCTAGGGTACTTACCCCTCTTTCAGCTAGCTGGGGGAATCTATTATGGTGTATTTGTTTGTATATACATGTATATATTTAGAATTTTGCAAATGTCTGGAACTTTATTGCATTTATCCAAATTTAGCCTTCCTAGAGGGCACCTGGCATCTGGGGCAAGAAAAACTGAGGAAAATGGCGTCGGCTGTTGCTTTTATACCCCAGACGCTCTGACGTCGGGGAAGGTGCGACATCAGCTGAGGCCAGACCCAGACTTTGGAATCCGGCCGACCGAAGGGCTGCCTGAGGCAGGACAACCCATATATTATGACTGCAGATGCATACCTATCGGACATCTACATTTATGGTAGGTACAAAACTGTACTTTTTCTGCCATGCATCTTGATGTCGTTTGAACAGCCCATGTTCAATCATGTGCACTTGTCTCTGTCAGTGACACTGCAGAGCAAGAACAGCTGTGATTACGTAGAGACATGTACATTGCATAATAAGTACGAAGGTTAATCTCCGATTCTAAGTCAAGTACATTTTCACATGCACAAAAGGAATTAAGGCCTCTTTAATTCTGATACGGCAACATATTTTGAATTTACGTATGCTGGTTCAGATACAACACAAGGAACTTTGTTTTTATCAAGCAAAGACAGTGGGAGAGATAATGGATCTGTGGTGATTCAGGGCTACCCAAGAAGCAAAGAATTTTCCACTAGGGCAGACACATAATTTAGTATACGTATTATGTAAATATTTTACCATAATCTTGTTACAATGAGAACAAAAACATTGAACATGATACCTGGCCAGCATGTTTGTCTATATGTTTATTAAAGGTTACCCATCTGTTAAGGGTGAATGCAATATTTGTGGTCTTTTCAGAGTAATCAGAAACCAGCATGTTTTGGGGATAAATAATATATATGTTTATATATACATGTATACACACACACACACACACACACACAGATATATATATATATATATATATATGTATATATATATATATATATATATATATGTGTATAATATATATATATATATATATATATATATATATGTATATATGTGTGTGTGTGTAATATTTATACACACACACACATATGGGTGTGCCTAAAATGACTGAAACAGCATAAGCAGTAAAAAGACTGATACTGAAAGAGAACTGCTGAAAAAGACTGAAAATTTGAACGTATACTAGGGAGGGGTTTATACCACTGCTCTGCAGCCTCTGAGTTGGTATATATAATTAACAGGGCATGTGGGGGGCTTGCCCCCCTGCAAAAACATTGAAAATTTTGACAAAAATCTTAGCACATAGAAAACCCTTGAAAAATCTAACAATATTGAAACACATTTGTAATGTTTTTATGGGGGGGGGGACAAGTCCCCCTACATCTCATGCTAATTTTATATATCAACTCTGAGGTCACACAGCAGTGGGGAAAGGGCATAAACCCTTCCATACTGCAAGTTTAATTTTTGTCAGTCTTTTTCAGTATCAGTTTTATTACTTTTCAGTCTTTTTCTGTTAGTCTTCTGTTGTGTTACAGTGCAAGGCTGTAGACTTCAACTACGGAATTCTTCAAATTAATATCCTGTCTTAAAAGTCATCATTCCCTACTCGTGGAATTGTCTGTTTGGTGGGTTGTTTCTTCTAGCTATCTCCATACCTCTTGAATGTCTAGAATTTTGCAGAATGTTCAGATTTTTGCCTTATATTTTGGTCTGTTCCTTAAATTGTGGTTCTCTGACAAATCATTGAGGATTGAAGTCCTTAGGTAATGACAGACATTTGAGTTTCAGAATTCGTATCCTTCACTAAACACATGCAAAACCTGTTTTTCTAACAACTTTTTAAGAACAATATGTAAAATCTGCCCTTATACGCCTTTGTCCTCCCCATTATTGTTTTTTTTTTTTCTGGACTTCTTGAAACAAGAGATTGAGAGTTACATGTACCTCTCTCTGTCTGTGTAAGGTAGTGTGTCCTGTACACTTATCTTATCTACATCAGACTGAGGATGTACCACTTCGGATTCACTAAACAATCTTGACATACTGAAATGTCGAATTTCAGTACGTCAAGACTGAATAGTGGAAAGTGCAGTTAGCCTAAACTGCACTATGCCGAAAGCAGAAGTGTCGAATCCGCAAATGTAGAATCCGCCGCTATTCGTGATGTGTGGTGCGGTTTGTGGAGTTATCTGGGGTTTCAGGTAAGTGGTGTGTGTGTGAGGGTATTGGGTAGGGATTTTAGTGTGTGTGTGTGTGTGTGTGTGTGTCTGTGTGTATGTGGTGCTGTTTTTTGTGTGTTTAGTGCGACCTCAGAGTTAGAATATATAGATGGGGGGGGTTTGGCGGGTGCAGGAGGGCTTACTCTCCTTCTTATAGGTAGGTTAGGTGTGTTTGTGTGCGTTATGTTTGCTTTAGTGTAGGTAGGTAGGTGTATGTGTATGTGTGCGCTTATGTGCTGGTTTGTGTGTGTGTGAATGGTCGCGGTTGTGGTGTTCGTGATTTTGAGTTTTCGTGTATGTGGGTTTTCCACTATTCAGTCTCGAAATTTCAGTATGTCGAGATTGTATAGTGAATCCACCCCTTCAGGTCTGAAAGGATTTTTATTCATTTTAAGACTCAAACTGTACTTGTTTAATACACTTGGTTTAGCAAAGTGAAGTATGAAGAAGTAAAGATAGAAACTACTTCTGTTGAACTTATTCTGGCCTCCAGTTTTCTTCTCGTCTTCTTGAGATCTTGACACCAGAGCTACTATGGATATTTTCCTACTCATATGTCTTTATTGTGTATAGCTGACAACATTTTCAGCAACATTTTGGAGAAAATTGCAGTTTTTCAGCTTGAACTAACACCTGTGAATTCCTAGATCCTGTTCACTTTAGTTTTAGAAGTATGCATAAGATTAAATCTGCCCATGTTTTAACTGCTGACTAATATCCTGATGGAATAAGATGAAGCCAGAGGTATAATCCCATTCTTTTTGATTTCTTACTTGTATTTGATGTTTTACACCATGAGGTTATACTCGATCATTTGTGTCTTCTCTGTAAACTCTGTAATACATTCCTCAAGACCCTGTAATTTTACAGAATAGTTTTTGTTGTTATGTGTTGCTTTTAATATGAGGTGGGTAGCATGGCTTAACAAGTTGCAGTCTTGTCTCTTTGTTCATAGTTTATACATGTCATGAGATGACATCTGAATATCTGTAACCTGAATTATCCATGCTTTGCAGAAGATTCAAAGTTCTACCAACCTTTTATAGCTTCGCTTGAGAATGCAGCTTTTAATGCCTACCTCTGTAAAACTGGGAATGTAATGCATAAACCTTTACAGCTGAATCAATGAAGAAATAATGAAGCCATGTTTGTTTTAATGTAGTTGCCATTCTGGTTTGTAAAGATGATGTACTTTGCATTGAGATTAAGCTCATCTGAGTAAGGTAATCATATCATTGCAATATCCCATTTACTGTTGTGCTGTATCACAATGTTCTAAACTGGGTAGCAAAACATTTTGCAAAAGAAATATAACTTGTCTGTTAAATTACTTGCATGCACTGTGAACTTTTTGAAAGTAGCTGAATAAAGTCTAACTGCAAAAAGGTAGATCCAGCTATATGAGAAATTCATGTCTGACCCACAATAAAACTTTCCAAGGGAATCACATTGACAGTAACAAAGCAAGATGGATGTTGTTCTTACAGTGCTTTAAATAATTTGAACAAAATGCAGTTAAGTTCCACTTCTTATTTGCAAAAGAAAATGCAATTTAATTTCTCCCTTGTTTGAGAATGGTTAGCTAGGAACCAAGTAACATTTAATGTCTCCAAGATCGCAGCAATGTTTTTCATCTTCTACCAAAAGCATTCCAGTGCTCCTCAGCTTGGTATTTACACTGCAGACAAAGAACTGATCCCGGAAGTGGATCAGTGCAAATACGTAGAACTTCTTGTCATCTCACTTTCCTTTAAAGCTATATCCAAACCATTTATAACAGGGTTACCCAGGAATTAAAAGCCTCCTCCTCTTTCTCACAGCACTTAACTATACAAGCCCATGCTTCTGTAACCAAGAATGTCTTCCTACCCAGACAAGAGTATGCTGTCACTCTGATTGCCTTCAGTTTTCTACAAAAAAGCCATATCATGCAAGCAACAGTTGACATCATTTGTTGCCTCATCTGCCTTTTCAAAGGTAGGAGGATCCTTGTACTACTATTAAGAAAGCATAGTGGATCTCTGTTAAACCATGTGCCACACTTCTTTTGTCCTCATGTACTTTCAGTTTATTTCCCAGCATTCACTGCCATTCATCTAAACATAAATTGATAATACAGACATCATAATAAATTGATAATACAGACATCATCTTATGATGTACACAATGAAAATGATACTCCCTCTCAGTTTTTCTGTCTTTCCAGAGATCATCAGTTCAGTGGAAGAAATTTGATAAGACCTACTAGAATCAGTTACCAAAAGAGATTCATAAAGAGCCTAATCTATTGGAATGACATAGGAAAACAAACTCATGTAACTTCCAAGTAGACAGACGTTGACTATTTAATCACATCCTTTCAGGCAACTTCCAGCTACAGCCTGCAAAACCCAATTTGTGTCACAGTATGTTTTTGAATATTTGTAAATTTTGTATTACGTATGTGTGTTCTCTTTCATTGTGTTACATACCATAAATATAAAGTATGAACATATAATGTATATAACATTATGTTGTATAACATTAACCAGCTCTGGCCTGAGTTGTCATAAAACTTCTGATTGTTATAGTACCGCCTGCATTTGTTTGTTTGTAACAGTTGTACTTTAACGATGTTATTACTATAGTTTTTTTGCTGTGTCTGGTAAAAGAGGATAATTTGAAAACATTCTATACTTGTCTTTGTGCCTGAACTGTGAGTAAAAAGGGTCTAAGGACAAGTATACCTACCTGGTTAACAGGTCCTTAAATAACTGATAAAAGGTCCGGAGCATGAGCATGAAACTTTCACTGAAGTTGTGTCATAACTGACTGGTAATCTAGCGTGTTTTATTTCTCATTCACTTACACACACACACACACACACACACACACACGTATGTATGTGTGTATATATACATACATACATATATGTGCATGTGTGTGTGTGTGTGTGTGTATATATATATATATATATATATATATATATATATATATATATATATATATATATATGGAGAGAGAGAGATCTACTTCAGATGTTCAACATTCCAAAACGCTGACTTTCATATGGCCGAAACCATATGATCGACATTTTGAAATGTCAGAGCTCCTACATAACGCAAAATGCATGAAAACACTTCACTAACTGCACCCTCCACACCCCCTGCTACTTTATTATTCCTGTTCTGAGATCGCACTACAGTGCAGAAAAGGGAAATCTCCCGGTTCCGCACTATATAGGGATTTCCGCTATACATGTTTTACATTTCAAAATGTCGATCATATGGTCTCCGCTATATGAATGTCGGCATTTTGAAATTTCGAACATATCAAGTAGGCCCATATCTATATATATATATATATATATATATATATATATATATATATATAAAATATGTGTGTGTGTATATGTGTGTCTCGTCAAAATGAGAACTGCCAGTTGAGAGAATGTAAAAAAGGGTTAAATTGTTTTTGCAGGGGAAAGCCCCCCTGCACTTTCTACACCCCATGTTAATTATCTATACCAACTATGAGATAACACAGCAGATGGGTAAAGACGAATTCCCAGACCCAGCTGTTCTGTGATCTCACAAGGAAAGCAGCCAAAAGGTCTGTAAAACAAGCCTGTAAGAGCATACGCTTTTGTGAGCATTGACTCTTACAGACTGCAACCACATATTTGTTTCATTTTCATCTTTCAATCATTCGTTTATTGCTGACATGATATGTTCTGTGAGATTGGTTTTAGCCATAGCCTGGCTTTGTGACAGAAATATTGACCAGTTGGATATTGCAGAGAAGTACATTTTTCAGAGCTCTGCCAGCTTCTGTACACAGTCAATGTGCTGTTTCATGCAGGATCATCAACAAAAAATAGCAGTTTCAGCAGGTAGCTGGGAAAAACATATGTAAGGCTGATATGTAATACCCATTCCCAGCAGCCCTCCGACTAGATTATTTTGGAAGTTGTATAGTATGATATCCGTACCTTTTCATAACAGAGCTGTCTTTCAGCACTTCTTAAGACATACCTGAAGACACATGCTACAACAAAATAGAAAATTTACATGTGCACACCTCTTACATCTGATGTCTGTTTTTATCCGATTCAACATTTTGGATCTGACCTCTGCGCCTTCTTCCAAAGCTGTGGATCCAAGCCTCTGACTTCTCCCCTATCTATAACCCCCCCCACCTTCTCCACTAAGTTATCTCAAATCTTGTTTACTCCCCGAACCTTCCACAATTATCACATTAGTAACAACGTACTAAGCACTCAATCATTTGTGAGGGACTTGGGCACCCAAGTTGATAGCAACCTGACTTTTCACCACCACTTTGCCTCCGTTATACGGAAGGCTTTCTACATGAGATTAAGGGTATTTCATCAAGGAACAAGGAGGTCATAACATCCCTGTACACCTCCCTTATCCGACCCATTATCAAGTACAATGCCCCCTTCGACATGTACCTTGTTAAGCACATGCAGCAGCTGGAGAGACCGCAGAGGTTCTTGACTAGGGAAATCCAGGGTCTCAAAGACCTATCCTATACAGATAGTCTAAAAGCCCTGTCCTCCCTACTCAGTCTCATACAGACTGCTCAGAGGTGACCTGTGTCTGGCATACAAGGCCATCTCAGACCCAGCCTTGATGGAGTTGCTGTAAGTCAAACTCCACTCACGCAACCTGCACACAAGGCCTCAACCTGGTCTGTGACATTAATAGAACTTGGTGGGATAGATGTGTCCCAAAGGCTCCCCATCTGTGGAATAGAGTTCCTCTCCATGTCAAGCAGAGTACCTCTCTAGCCCTCTTTAAGAGTAACCTGGGCTACTGGATGGGTAACGGAAAATACATCCCTCGGATCCCACCTGTGTCCCTGCTGGACAAGGGAAATAGATGCTGCCTTTGTGGGAACATGGGCGAAATTCTTGGCTTATTAGTGCCTCCAAGCTAGTAGCCTACTACCATCCTGTGAACCTATAAGTGTGTCTGAGAGCTCTTCTTTTCTCAAAGTGTTATTTTTTTCTGTCAAAAATAACTGTTTTTGGCTCTTCCCTATACCCTTTATGATTATTAGCATAACTCAAAAAAACAACCAATCCTAGGTATGACTGACCGCGCCACAACTGGTAGTCCAAAGAAGAGTGAAATTTATTCCAAAATACACAAAAGTTCTGCTCAACCACAATGGTGTAGAATACAACGATAATCCCAACAGTAGTAAAGTGAGCACTTTCGTCTGTAATCTTAACAGACTTTATCAAACTGTTGAATTTCCTTCAGCATTGCTCTTTTATACAATAGTATTCTAATTAATATTCAATTAACATTTAAAAACACAGTCCTTTAAAAAATTTTTAACTTCTCTCCAAATAAAATGTATATGTAAGGAAACACAATGTCCATTAAATATAAACCTAAAAACACTATTATAAATGTGAATAGGGACTAAACAAAAAACAACTCCTTTGGGTACTCTGTTATAGTATATCATTAACTTTTTTATAATTTTCTAGCTCTCTGTTTTAAAACTGGTCAGAGGGATAAATACTCGTCAATACCTGGGGCTTCTGTTGCATTTAAGGTTAACTGCCAATGCAGTTCCCTAATATCTATCTCATTCCCCCAGTCACCACCTCTTGTGTTCCTTTTGACTATCTCTAAAATACCAAACTTGAAGCAAGTAAAATTGGGGCATAATTGTGAATGTTTAAAAAGGGCATTATTCTTATTCTGTGTTTCCATAGCATATGTGTGTTCGTATATTCTTTGTCTAAGGGATCTTTCTGTTTTCCCCACATAGAAATTCAGGCAACTTTGACATAAGGCAATATACACCAGCCCTCTTGTTTGAGAATTGCCACCAGCCAGTTTGATAGTAGGTATCCGTTCTCCTAATTTGTATTCACTACTATCCAAAATTAGTGCACATTGGTTACACCTACCACATTTATTGGTGGATCTAGCTGTGTTCAACTGTATAGTGTGTTCTAATAAGTATTTCATATTTTTACCCACCTTATTTGTAAAAAGTGGGCTTTTACCTAACAGGTGGGAAAAATTTTCATTGCCTTCCAGTATCACCCAATTTTTAGTAAGAATTTTCTGTACTTGCCTACCAAATGAACTAAATTCTATCACCATAGAATGGTGAATCTGTCTGTCTGGTTAACACCAGGGACTTTTATACCTTGTTCTAGTCCTAATAGGGGAATAAATCTATTACCCCACCCGGTTAAAACCTCTTCTTTAAATGTTACCATCCATTCCATGGAGTATCCCCTTTTTTCAAACATTTGAATCAACAATGTCAACTCATTTATTAACCCTTCCAAGGTTGAACACATTCTAGCCCCTCTAATCATCTGGGTGGTGTATATTCAGCAGATATTGGTCAGGGAGGAGGTTCCAGGTACTCTTGCTGAATTTCACCAAGTGTTGGAACCTCCGGTATTTGTTAGGGCTGATGTACCTTCCAAGAAAAGGCAAAGCATGTTTCAGTCCATCCCAAGTATCCTCAAAGGGAATGGCAGGAGTTTACTTGGACTTGTTTTTCTGCCTTTATGGCCCTGAAGCCTCCTCAAGGGGTTTCATTGCTTGCTCCTCCTTGGACGTCTACCGTTTCTATATGGCCTGGGGAACTGGACTCCTTAGATGAGGATTCAGAGTTTGATGAGAGGTTCTGCCCTACTCTTCACAGATTCCTTCGCCTGTGGCTTATGGTTCTGATGAGGAGCAGCCTATTAGCCCTGAGTCTCCTTTTGAGGAATTGTCCTTTGGGGACACAATTGCTACGATGATGGAATACTTTACGTGGGATTTTTCTCAAGTGTTTGATATTCAGAGGAGATATTTGTGAGTTAGGATACTCCTAAACCCTCTGCAGTTCCTCTTGTGTTGTCTGCCATGTTAGACACTCTGCTGCTTCCAGGTCTCCTGATTCTCAGCCTCCTGCTCCTAAGAAACCCAATAGGTTCTATAAGGTCTCTGAGAATTGCCAGTTTTTATTTAAGTGCCATTCTGCTGATCCTGCTGTGGTGTCAGTCTGTTCTGACAAACCTTCCAAGCTCTTGTCATCTTCTAAACTTTTGCTTTTTGATAAAGATAGTAGGACAATGGAGAGGATTGGTAAGAAGGTTTACAGTGCTTCTACTTTGGTCTTTAGGGCTATTAATTACTAGACCCACATGACCAGATATGCTCTGGCCTTAATTGCTAAGGCTTGTTGGGTTATTTCTGACCTCCCTGATTCTGAAGGCAAATCTTCTGCCTTATCTATTTTAGGTTCTACTTCTCAAGTGGCTTGCCACTCTGTCAACTGTAGCTATGATGCTACTGATGCCTCTTTCAGGGCTGCAGCTTTCGGATCTGTCATGAGGTGTCATTCTTGTCTTTATCTCCAGTCTTTGACTGAGGACATTAAAGCCAAGTTGTTGGATGCTCCTTTGGATAATCATTCTTGTCTTTATCTCCAGTCTTTGACTGAGGACATTAAGGCCAAGTTGTTGGATGCTCCTTTGGATAATCATTCTTGTCTTTATCTCCAGTCTTTGACTGAGGACATTAAGGCCAAGTTGTTGGATGCTCCTTTGGATAATGAATATCTTTTTGGGACTGCTGCTACTGACGATGATGATATGTTTAAGTCTCCAACAGAAAGGCAAAGCCATGCAATACCTTAAGCATGTTATTATCTCTCACATCCCTAAGTTATAGAGGAATTATCCTTCCAGATCTGCTTTTTTTCCACAGACAGTTCCACCAGGCTTCTAAGGGCAGGACGGGTGGTAGGTGAGCCTCCTCTGCCAAGACTTCTCAGGCTTCTGTGGCCCAGAAGCCTCCTTTATCTGATAAGCCTGCTTCTGTTTGACAATTTGCCCCCCCCCCCCTCACTCTTAGACCAGGTTCCTTTGTCCCTTTGGCTTTCCCTTTGTCTCTCAAATTGGCTTCTCATCACTTCAGACTCTTGGGTTCTTTCTGTCATCCATCAGGGTTGCTTGAATGTTATGGAAGTCTCTCCCTCCTTTTTCAGGGATTCCTCAACCCCCTCTAGAGCAACATCCTCATTTCCCGGAGGTCCGTGGGTCCCTGGTGAACCAAAGAGCCTTTCAGCCTGTTCCACCTTACCAAGTGGGAAAGGGTCTTTATTCCAGGATGTACCTGGTTCCTCAAAAGGAAGGCACTTGGACACCTATTTTGGATTTCTCCTTGCTCACCACCTTTATAAAGGTCCCGTCATTTTGGATGCTTCCTGTTCAAACCCCGTTTCCTTTTTTACTGTCCCAGGCTTTTCTGGTGTCTTTGGATATGAAGGATGCTTACCTTCATGTTTCTATTCACCCTCTTTTCGGCAACTTTTTGTTTCTCTATTTCTTCCTCTCATTTTTAGTTCTCTGCTTTGCCCTGTCTACTGCCCCAAAGGTATTTACAAAATGCCTAGCTCCTGTGATTGCTTTCTGCAGGCTCACAAGCTTTCAGATTTGTCCTTATCTAGATGACCTGCTGCTTCAGGCACATTCTCCCAGTCACTTGTTACAGGATCTGAAGTTAACCATCTCTCTTCAAAGTCTGGAGTTCACTATCAACTTCTAAAAGTCTGTCCTGAATCTCTCTGAGGAACATGTGTATCTGGGATTCAGGATTCAGATATTGCCAATGCTGGCCTATCTTCCACCGCCAAAAGTTATGTCACTGACAGCCTTCTTTCAGCTTCTTCTTCCTCTGAGTGACATTTCATGGCTTCTTCTATTCCAGTGCTTCCTCTTGCCAGACTGCATATGCGGAAACTTCACTCACACCTGAAGTCAATTTGGCTCCAGTATTGCCATCCTCTGGATTTCAGTGTACCTCTCCTTCCTTGTCTAAAAAGGAATTTGAGTGGTGGATTCAATAGTTTGCTCCCACCCCAGTCCAGCCCCTTTCAGCCTCCTTTCCCTTCTCAAAAACTGTTTACTAATGCATCAGACATTGGGTGGGGGCTTCATGTAGCCACCTGTAAGTGCAGGGTCTCTGGCCCCCCCTATCAAAAGTCAGACCATTATCAACATCAAAGAGACGAGAGCTCTGATTGTAGCCCTTCAGGCCTTTCACCCCGTGTTCTGTCCAGGCACCTTGAAGGTGTACACAGACAACACTACAGTGAAGTGGTATGTCGACCAGCAGAGAGGCACAAATTCTTACCTCCTCTTCAGGCCTGGGAGGTGGCTGTCAGTTATCAACTATTCAGGCAGTATACCTTCCTTCAGAGCACAATCTAGTGGCTGACTCTTAGAGCAGGTCCAGAACACATCCTCATGAATGGATGCTTCACATAGACATGTTTCCAGACATTGTCCATTGGTGGGATATTCCTCAGATAGATGTTTTTGCTTCCCCTCTGAACAAGCAGCTCCCTCCCTTCTGTTCCAGAGTACCTTGCTATCTGGAATGGAAGACAGATGTCCTTTCTTTTCCTTGGAAGGGATGTGTCTTTGCTTTCTGTCCTTTTCGTCTACTTCAAAGTGTCCTGCATTAGATTCAGCTGAACTCCCCCAAAATCATGCAAGTTACTCCCTTTTGGCCAAGGCAGCACTGGTTCTCCCACTTAATGCATCTAGCCAGGAGCAATCAGCATAAGTTACCTCACTGGTTGGACCTCCTCACACAGAGCAAGGTGCATCTCATCCATCTTCACTTGTCCACTCGTCAACTGACACTGTGGGTGACAGGGGTTTGATCCCTTTTTGGCAACTCTTTTCTGAGGACATGCTTAGGGTTTTACAAGAGGCGAAGAAGCCTGTAACCAGAAAATCTTACATGTACAAATGGAAAAGATTTTCTGTCTGGTGCCATGCTCATGACCTGGACCTTTTTCAGTGGGTGGTCCATTTGGTCCTCTCCTGTTTGTGTGAGTTGCTCCATCTGGCTTGGTCTATTCTTCTGTGAATGTCCATTTGTCAACCATTTCTGCTCGTCCTTCTTTGGCTTCTCGTTTTGAGGTCAAACATTTTCTTAAAGGTGTCCTACATCTTAGGCCTCCTAAGAAAACCTATTCTTCCTCCTTGAGACCTTCATTTTGTTTTGGAAAAATTGACTCAGGCTCCTTCTGAGCCTGCAGATTCTGCTTCTTTGTAACATTGTACCTGAAAGACTGTTTTGTTGCTAGCTCTTACTTCTGTTTGGAAGTTTTTTGAGCTCTAGGCCCTTATGAACATTCCTCCATTTTTGTTGTTTTCACAGGGACAGGGTGTCCTTTTATACTAATCCTTCTTTTATGCCCAGGGTAGTAAATGAGTTGTCCTTGAATCAGTCAGTACAGCTTCCTTCCTTTTTCCCTTCTCCTTAGTCTGCTAGTGAAAGAATGTTGCACACCTTGGATTTGTACAGACACCTTAGGTACTATTTGAATAAAACGAAGGCAATTCATAAGTATGACCAGCTTTTGTTTCTTTATATCCCAGGACATTGGGTTTGGCTGTTTCTAAGCAAACCATCTCCTCCTGGATAGCTAAGGCTATTTCATTTTGTTATTCTTTTCATGGCAAATCTACTTCTGTTAAGGCTATTGCCTCTTCTGGTGCTTTCTTCAAGGGGTTGGACACCAATTCCATCCTTGCAGCTGCTACTTGGTCTTCATTGCCTACCTTTACTAAGCATTATAAATTAGATAAGATCTCTAGGGCCAGAGGAGGTTTTGCTATAGACATTTTGTATGGGTTTGTTGAGAGCTCTTCTCAGCCTTCCACCTCCCATTCTGTTTACTGAGTTTTTTTACTCTCCTTATAGTAAAGAATATTGCAACAGTGATATAGAAGGACACAGTACAGTTGTGTAAAATCTTACCATAACAGTAGATGTCCTTATCTTCATTGTTACAGTATTCACTCCCTCCCTCCCTCTAACCCTGTCTTGTTTGTTGTGGTTTTGTTTTGGATTCCTTTCTGGCTGAGAATATTCCCTTTTCTTCTGCATTTTATTCTTCTAGATGTGCATAGACTCTTTTTTTTTTTTTTTTGTCCTTTGGAAACTGCTCTCCACTGGGCCAATTCAGTTCTGGGTAGCTATGTCCCTACAGTACCTTTATGCCATAGGTCCTGTGTGGGGTGCATATGTAAGATGTTATGACACCATACAAGATCATAAGGCTTTGGTATACTGGCTGAACTTTTGGGCTATCATAGGTGGGAAATCCCTATAGTAAAGAATACTGCAACAGTGAAGAGTAGGTCATCTACTATCATGGTAAGATTTTGCACAACTGTACTATCAGTGTTCTCATTTTTGTCCAGTTTAACATCCCTCCTCCCTTCCCTCTTCCAGTATTGTTACTGACAGCATCTAGTGCCCGGGCAGACCTCACCTAAGACCCTGTCTGGTATATTTTTTCTTTCTTCCTTACTGTGGTATTAACATGTTCAGCAACTGTAACATCTAAAGGTTTCTTCAGTTATAGGAGGAAATCAATATTTTAGGTATAAATCGGCAAACGTGATACAAGATAACTTAGTGGATGGGGAGGGAATTTGGGCTAGGGGAGGAGTCAAAGCCTGCGATCAACAGCTTTAGAAGGCGGCACTGAGGTCAGATCTGATCTGACAATGCAAACGTTGAACTGGACAAAAATGAGACAACACTGATCTGTCGTTATGATAAGTATATAACTTTTACTGTATGTAGGTGGACTGCATTTAGTTTTTTCCTTTCAGCACAGCCTGTTTAAAGGAAAAATACACTCGGGAACTGAAAAATGTTCGGCAGATCTTGCTAAACATATTCTTGAAAATCACTGTATCTCTTATTGTATTTTAATATGTTACCCTTCCAAGGGGCCACAATAGAGACACCATGCTGAAGTGATTTCCCATTATGGAGTTTGTGCCTCATAATATGATACAGCTTAGAAATAGTTTTGTTTCGCAGTTACAGTAGCAGTGCTAGTGCTTTGAGTTACTGGAAGTAGGCAACTACTGCAGCTTTTTATACAAGCATCAGTTTACATCATCAGGATTTGCGGGATGCCAATGTATACTTGTGAAACAAGCAGACATATATGAAATAAGCCTGCATCTATGGGAGGTGCAAATATGTTTTTTTAAAATAAAAACTGTAAATATTGTAAAAATGAACATAGTTATGTTGTGGTTGTATTGCGATGGCAGATTATTTGAGGGCAAGGCTTGCCTGCAAGGTCCTTGCATATAACATTTGTTTTCATAATAAAGTGAGAAAATTGCAATATTTTTAATGCATTCGAAATTATAGCTCCTCATCAATTTCCAGACTTCCTCTTAGTCGTGTTTATCAGGTTAGCTAGACAAGTCTGTTAGGTGTGCTCATTCATCTGTGACTGACATTTGTCACTTTGTATGTCTCATAATCCTTTGATGGAAGTTAGTTGAAGTATATCACATTGTTCTCAATAGTCTGGTTACATAGGCAATAGCAACAGTTTAATTATCAAAAATGAGAGAACATGCTGATTGTATGTTACAGGTATTACTTTAGTGACATCAAGGCACATTCTCAGGATGCAGAATAGTGAGCAGTGACTGAGTGAAAACTTCATTGAAGTGTGTTGTCTCGATAATGTCTTGTGGGCTGATAGAGATATCTTTCAAGAGTAGTGAGTGGATTGAATAAGAAAAAGGATGGTAGGCCCTTCATAATCTCTGGCAAGACAAAATGAAAATTATGAAATTGAAATGTACTGAAAAGTTTGTAGGTACTAAACTACATCTGAATGATATTATAAAGATACTGTAGGATTATAACTCGTGAATTAAGGTGTTAACTACACTTGAGGGTGGCTTTGTCCTTTAAAGGAGTATACAGTCTGTATATTGTTAACTTCTCTTGTCCTAGGAGAATGCCTTTTCCTACTTGAAGCATGTTATGCACACTGCTAAAATAGCCTGGCCGTTTGAACCATTAGCTACTATTATAATGCTTTACTTTGAGATCCTTTTTTGTGACAATTGTCAGTTTTGTGAAATGTATTAGAAAACTTCAGGCTTTCTGTTGTCAAGAGAATACCTTTCTTTTCATGGAAATAAGGAGGTGTTTAGAACTAACTTGTCCTGCGTTTTTCTTGGATCAGTCCTGCTGAAGGTAGAGGAAGCTGTGTTCTATGGAGGCAGCAGTGACTTTTAATACTTATGTAGGAAAAATTAGCAGTCATTTATTTCAGCTTATGTGAAAACCTAACAGCTCTAGCAGAAAATATTCGCCGGCATCTTTAACTTAGGTCATCTTCATGCAAGCCTAGTGGCTAAAAGGACTTCATAAGGATCACTGCTGCAGTAGCCTAAGCTGCATGGTTTATATCTTGTCCAGAGCACAACAGCCTGCCAGTTTTCAAAGCTTTTAGGGCACCTTCCACACATTCAAACTAGTAGTCATCTTAAGCTGAGCTGATTAAAAGTCAGGTTTTAGGTGCCAAGCATTCCAGAGCTTTCCTGCCACCAAATAGAGCACTCTTCTGCGGGCTTTCAGGGAACAGTGGTGAGCTACACTGTTCCATTGCTGGGCAGATAAGTCTCCTTCAGGGAAAAACATTCCAGTTTACTTTTTATAACAGAAAACATACTTTCTTTGGTACAACTTTTATTTTTTTTTGCAAAGGGTGTTTTTAATGACTGTCACATGACTTTTTACTCTTTTAAACTGGAGCGTAACTGTTGTGATAAAATGTGGTTAAAACTAACTTTACACTGTTTTTTTTCTGTGGTAAAAGTTGTGTTATTTTACTTTTGGGGACAGTGGTAAGTGTTTAAAGTGATATTTATTATGCTGTAATGGGGGAAGTTACTTTTTAAAACTTCTGTGGTTTACTGACTATTGCTGCCATGCTTCCCAGGGAATCAGGCACCTTTTTAGGCTTAACCATGGAACAGCCTTCCAGTTCCACAGTTCTACCTTCTTCTAACCACAGAAAGAAAGATTGTTAAGCAGCCTTTGCTACTGAATCAGGCTGATAAAATGCCTCAGCCACAGGTGGGTGACGCTGCTGTGGCCAAAGCTGATTCCTTGGACCACTCATCTTGTTCCTTGGGTCCCATTGGTGTAGTTTCTACTGCTACCATTGACCAGGGATTAGACATGTTGCTGGAGTGCCCTTGGCTTGCAAGGGAGAGACATTCTTGTTGGTCCAGGGAGAAAGGGCAGGGAATGCCAATTTGCTTAGCCAGAAAACCACGCCCATCCCTAGGGAGGTTTTTGTTTGATTTTGGGTTTGTTTCTTCAGATTTTCCTGTCAAAAAGAAACAAGAATTTAAACATATGCCTTCTCTTGTCTCATTTACCCTGGACAGGAGTAGTTTATTGGGCTTAGGTCAGGGTTTAATGTTTTGTTCTTGACACTTCCTGAATGGCTGTTTTTGGTAAAAGAAAATACAGTTCTTCATTTTCTGAAGAAGTTCAAAAATTTGAGTCTCAAAATGATACAGAAAGCACAGGCTACATGTTGTCTCCACAGATTCTGATTCAGATTCTTAGAAGATTATGGCTTCAGCCAGTACTTTTGAAGAATTCCCTTCCTCAGAAACTGTTTCTAGAATGCATCAATTGTTTCATGGGGAAACAGTAATGTTTCTCAGCCCTTCAGGAAGGATTATGATTTGTTGAAGCTGAAATTTACAGAACCTATTCCTATTCCTCCTGTACTGTCTGCTTTGGGGATGTTTTAGTCACAGCCTACGATTTTCCTGATAGCCTGCTGCCACCCCAAGAAAGCATATAGACTTTATAAAGTGACTTATTCTTTTAAGTTTTTATACACTCCTCCCAGATCCAGCTGTTGGTGTAGTGAATTCAGCAACTGCTAAACATATGGTTAATACTAATCCCTCTTCTTCTGACAAGGATGGTAAGGCTTTTGATAAGTTTGGGAAAAATGTTTCATCTGCAACACTTGTTTTTAGGATTTTCACCTGTCAGGCTCATATGTTGAAGTTTGTTTGCCTCTTGAGAATTTGAGGAATATTTTGGCATTTGTTTCCTCATGTAAGGACAAATTTGCTTTATGTAACTTGGTGTCTTCTGAGTCTGAAGTGACTTGCGCATTGTTTGAGATGTGCTTGTAACGGAAAACCTCCCAGAGGATGTCAAAAATGAGATTTTGAATTCTCCCTTGGATAGAGAACTAGTTTTGGGGCCTTCTGCTGCAGAGATCATTAAAATGTGTGATGAATGAGGAAAGCCGAGATGATTCAAGATATCTCTCATTTTTCATTCCTCCTCCTTTAAGTTTGACAAGGGGCTCAGTGTTCCTTCCACTGATGTCTTTAAGAAAGCAAAAATAAACAGTTCCAGCAAGCTGTTGGAAAGTTAATATTAAAAAAGCAAGGTTAGGGATGTTACAAAATGAAAGCAGTAACCACCCGCAGAACAAAGGACATCCTGATAAGTCTGATTGACATGTGAAGGATTTCCAACCTCTCTCTCATCATGGCAGTCTGGAACAGACTCTGCATCCATATAAATCAAAGTTCATCCCTGTCCATATTCAAGTGCAACTTAGATCAGTGGATGGGAAACATTAAATTTACCCCAGGACTGCTCCCTGTAGTACTACTAATAGACAGAGGCAGCTCCTAAATACTTTATCCCCTGAATGGGTTGCATGGAGGTGGTCCCTTCAAGTTATCTATGGTATGATCCCAGTTATTCTCATTAGTGGCAATATATAATTATTGTCATTGGGATGGGTAAGGGCAATTTATAACCAAATAAGAGGGGTTATTTTGAGCACAGAAAGAGAAACTGGCTAGGCTTAAAATGGCCCGCCAGGGCAGCTAGCCTAGTTTTACCTATGAACCTTTGTGCATGTCACTGCTTGCAATCTTTCTGACATTCAGCCTACTGCCCCTAAAAAGGTGGATAGATAACGCTCCTCACTCTCTTACTTTTTATGTATTTGTCCCAAACCTGACCCAGCAGCTGTATCATTGGTTAATTCTACTGCTTGTAAACATTTAGTTAATTCCAACCAGTCACTTGCTGACAAGGGATGAGAAAATAATTGACAGGTATGGGAAAAAGTGCATTCTTTTGCAACTTTGATTTTCAGAATTTTGAATTATCATGCTCATAAATTAAAGTTTATTCTAATTGTGAAAATATGAGGAATGTTTTATCTGTAGTTTCTTCTTGTAAGGAAAAGTCTGCTATAAATGGTTTAATTTTTTTTCTATTTTACAGGTCACAACTCATTGTTTAAAGTGTGTACATGATTCTGTTAATGCTTCTTCCAAAGCTATGGCCATTGGTAGTGTTTTGAGGTTTGCCTATGTTCTCAGAACCTCCCAGATGATATGAAAAATGAGATTTTAATTTATTCTTTGGATAGAGATTTAGTTTTTAATACTGCTGCTGCAGAGCTTTCTAGAGTGTGATTAGAGGGGGTAAGCTGATACAGGGGATGTCTAAAAATGTTCAGCCCTACTTTTCCATCATTTTCTAAGAGATTCCTTAACTTCTCATCCAGTTTTTTCAAGTAACAAAATAAACAGTCTCACCAAATTTCAAGTAAACAGACATTAAGGAAGAAATGGCAAGGAAGTTCCAAAGACAGTACAAGAACCCCACAAAACCAAGGACAGTCCAACAAGTCAAAATGACTATTTAAGGTACCTTTCCACCGTCCCACTCTGGCAGTCCCTTTTCCTTCCAGAAAGTCTGAATCTCCACTTCTGTCAGATAAATGGGTTCTGAATATCATTCATCAAGGTTGCAGATGTCAGTGGGAGCAAATTCCATCTTTCCAGGGGGTAATTCCTGCCCAGCAGACCAGAACCATCCATTTTCTGCCGTTCTTCAACACATATTGTCTCAGGGTGTGATAGAGCCAGTCTGTTTTTTCCATTTGGGAAAAGTTTAAATTGATGAATGTTTGAATGAATGAAAGAAAGAAAATACTTGGAGACCAGATCTTTCTTTCTTAAACCAATTTGTAATAGGGGCCAGGTTCAAAATGGTATCACTTCACAATCTTTTATCCCTTCCTCCTCATTTAAGTTTCCTGATAACACAAGATTTAAAAGATGCTTATCACATCCCTATTCATCCAGACTTCAGGTGTTTTGTAAGGTTTTTCTGTGTCTGGATCACATTATTAGTTCTCTGCCCTACTCTTTGAACTGTCCACTGCACCAGGACTGCCCACAGTGTATCTAGTTCCAGTTATAGCTCATTGCAGGCTACAGGGTATCCACATTTTCCATATTTAGATGACTTGCTTATCTTTGCAGTCTTTTTCAAAGTATCGGGAGAGATCTCTGGGATTCCAAGAGAACACTAAAAAATCTTTTTTGAGTTTATCACATGGTTGTATTCCTTTGGTGTTTGCTAGACACCGCAGTTCAAAGAGTATTTCTTCCACAGAAAAAAAATTAGATCTATAACTAGAAGACCTATTTCTAAGGTTTTCCACTCAGACTTCAGTCACTGCGAGGGAATACCTCAGGATTTCACATCTCATGGCATCTGTGATTCTCATGATACCCCTTGCAAATACGCCAGATGATAAAGATACAGTGGTACCTGAAGTTTCCCATCCCAGCACCAACATCCATTATCTTTTCAAATCCCAGTTCTGGGATTTGTCAAAAGAGAAATCACTTGATGGAGATAAATTTCCCTAAATCCAGTTCTCAGCTCCCCCCCATTCCAAACCAGTTAGCCACCACAGACTCCCCAAATTTTGCTTTTAGAGCCATTTCAGAGGAATAAAATTGCAGGGTGTTTGGGACACCAAGGACAGACACAAGCACCTAAATATAAAATATATGCTTACTCTGATCAAAGCACTCAACTCTGAATCATCTTTGGTCCCCTGCACCTGTTCTAGTTACAGACACCACAGCCATGTAGTACATCAGCAAGCAAGGGGAAACCAGGTTATACCCCATTTGCAGACTAACCTTGTTAGCTTGGATGTTCTTCATCTCACATTGCTGCAGTCCTTACATATGGGTAGTCCGCTGTCCTCGGTCGGCCCGAATACCAAAGTATTAGGCTGACGTCGGTCAAGGCGCTTAAAACTGACATCAGGACGTCAGGGTACAAAAGCGCATGACCGACGTCATTTCCTCAGTCTTTTTTGCCGCATGGTCCGATGCAGAAGCAGCGTTGCAAGTGTCGTTCGGCGTTCTGAAATTTTTCGAATTCGGAGTTTCAGACCGAATCCAAGTTGGGTAAGTACCCCGTTGGGAATATTTTAGTTTTTCTTGCCTCAGTGTTTTACGGATGTCAGAAAAAGTGAATAACTGTATTTCTTGTGGGAAACAGATACCGCATAGAGATTATCATTCTTTGTGTATTCCTTGTTTGGGGCCTGAGCACGCGTTGTTGGGTGTCGCTTTTGTGCTAGGTTCAATAAACGCACTATTAAGCGAAGGTTAGATTGTGCTAGGCTGGTCGTTGGGAAGCGGTGCAATTATAATATGCCGTCGGATGCTCCGGCGCCGCTTCTCGAAGAAGCGCAAAGACAAAGCAGCTAAACCCAGGCAAGATGAGTCGTCCGTTCGGACGCCGGTTCTTTAGAGGCTTCAGTGGAACCGGTGGTTCCGCGGAGACTTCTCTGGAGTCTCAGGGGAGACTTTGATTTTGCAGGAGGTGGTCTCTCAGGAGACAGATCAGGCTGAAGGGGCTTCTCAGGTTACTGTAATCCCTCCTTTCCTAGGGTGGTTAGGCCTCTCCTTCTGTTTCCAAGGCTTCTCCCAGAGGCAGGCCAGGTTTAGCTTCTGTTGGTGTCACTCCTAGTTCAGCAGGGTCTGTGCCCAAGAAGCACATGCTTAAAATGGCAGAAGATTTGATTACTCTGATTAGAGGTTCTTTGCCCCTCCTGATAAGAGGCCTAGGGTGGAACCAGAGTTGGGAGTTTTGAGCAGGCTTCAGATGTTTCAGAGTCTTCAGCTGAAGACTTGCAGGAGTACTCTCCTTATTCTGATTCTGATGCAGATGATTCCACTCCTTCTGCTTCTCCTCCAGAGGATTTTTCTTTTTCAGAGACACTTCATTCCATGAGGGAACATTTTAAGTGGGAAGGTCAGGACTTCTCTGATTCTAGGAAAAGGCTTAGGGAGTTTTTGCTGTTACCCCAGCATAGGCCTTTGGCTATACCCCCTGTTCTGGATGTTGTGGAAGATGTGTTTGCAGAGGCTTTACTTAATCCTGATTCTCTGCCTCCTGCTCCTGTTAAACGGGATAGGTATTACAGGGTGCCTGAGGCTCATAAATATCTTTATAAGAGTCCTAGGGCGGACCCAGAAACTATTAGTCAGGGACCTAAGGGTGTCAAGGCCTCTGTTGTAAAAAAATCCGGTTCCTCTAGATTAAGAAGCCAGAGCTTTGGATAGATGGGGAAAGAAGGTCTATACATCTTCTACCTTAGCTATGAGGGCTTTGAATTGCCAGTTTCATATGTTGAAATATCAAAACTTTCTTCTTTCTCAATTGAAGTCTAAGGTGGATGCTCTGGCGGAAGGCATTGAGTGTAAAGAATTCCAAGCTTTGGTGCATGTCTCTGAACAGGTGGGTAAGCATTCATTACAGTGTGGTTTTGATGCTGTGCAGGCCTCGTCTAGGGTGGCTGCCACTGGCTCAGTTCTTTGCAGGCATGCCTGGCTGAGGATCAGAATTTATCTGACCATGTTAAGACAAGGATTTTGGATGCTCCTTTGCAGTCTGATGTGTTGTTTGGTTCACCTGTGGAGTCAGTCTTGAAGAAAATGGAAGACAAGGCTAAGTCTATGCAGGCTGTTAAAGATTTTTTGCAAGTTCAGCCTCCGAAGTTTAGTAGGAATTGGCCTGCTAAGGGGTGGACGTATCCTTCTTATGATTCTCAGTCTAGGGGTAGATCTAGACGTGGTAGGGGCAGAGCTCAGAGTTCTTTCAGGCCTAGAACAGGGAGTTCACCTGCACAATCTTCAGGTGAGGGCAGGGGCCAGTCCTTTCATAAACAGGCCCAATGACCTACTTTTTCAGCTGCCAGATCCTTCTTGCCTGGCAGCACCTTTGGGAGGAAAGTTAGCACTCTTCAAGGAAAATTGGATGTTGATTACCCAAGACAAATGGGTATTGGATATCATACACCAAGGTTACAAGTTTTATTTCCATACCTTGCCTCCTTTCAAAGGCATGCCGGACGTTCCTCCTCAGCAAAGATTAGAGGCTCACAAACAAATTTCTCTACTACTTCAAATAGGGGCCATACAACCGGTCCCTCTGCCAGAAGTGGGCCTAGGATTTTATTCTCGCCTGTTTCTAGTACCAAAGAAGGGAAACACGTGGAGACCAATTTTGGATTTATCTATCCTCAACACATATCTGGACATTCCCAAGTTCAAAATGTTGACGTTACAACAGCTTTTACCTCTGCTGGGCAAAGATCACTGGATGGTGACTCTGGATCTCAAGGAGGCTTACCTTCATGTTCCTATCAGGCCCAGTTGCAGGAAGTATCTGCGTTTTCGGGCTGGGACTTCACATTATCAGTTCTCTGCATTGCCCTTTGGCTTATCTACTGCGCCCAGTGTGTTCACGAAGGTTCTGGCTCTAGTGGTAGCTTTCTTCAGGCTAAGAGGAATACAGATCTATCCTTATTTGGACGATTGCCTGATTCTGGCCCAAGAAAAGGACGAACTTCTTCATCATTTACAGTATGTGATGGCAGTGTTAAGATGCCTGGGGTATTCTGTGAACGAAATAAAGTCCAGTCTAGTACCCTCTCAGGACATGTGCTTTCTGGGTGTGAGACTGAATACAGCATCCCAGATGGCCTTTTTGACCCCGGACAAACAAAAGAATCTTTCTCTTTACTTCCACCAGTTGTCTCATCAGTCCAGGCTGACTGCAAGGACAGTCCTGCAAGCCTTGGGGTTCATGGCATCTTGTATTCTGGTACTTCCCAATGCCAAACTGCATATGAGGAAGCTACAATGGTATCTCAAGAATGTATGGACACAGCACTGCCAAGATTTGGACACTGTCATTCAGATAATACCTTGCATTCAAAAGGAATTTTTGTGGTGGGCTCAGGAATGTCACCTAAACAAGGGACTCTCTGTGACCCGGCCAGAGGCGAGTCAGATTTTAACGACAGATGCCTCAGACAAAGCTTGGGGAGCTCATCTAAATGGAAAATGGATACAAGACACGTGGCCTGCCAGACTTCAACATCTACATATCAACTTGAAGGAGATGTTAGCAGTCCAATTTGCATTGATAGCTTTCAAGGATTTACTTCTTCCAGGGCAGGTGTTGATTCAAACAGACAACACAACTGTCATGTGGTACATCAACAAGCAAGGGGGAACACATTCTTATCCTCTATGCAGACAAGCAATGATTTTGTGGGAGACTGCTCTCAGTTTACAGCTGAATCTTCAGGCAAGGTTTCTGCCAGGAGCACAGAACTCCTTAGCAGATGTGTTGAGCAGACAAATTATGGATCCCCACGAGTGGAAATTGGATCCTCATGTATTTCAGAGATTGACAGTGTTATGGGGAACTCCAGACATAGATCTGTTCGCTTCTCCACTAAATTACCAGCTGCCAAAGTTTTGCACAAAAGGTTTCATCCCACAGCTTGGAAAGTGGATGCTCTCTCATTCAATTGGAGCAATCTTCATGTGTATGCCTTTCCACCTCTGCCTCTCCTCCCAAAGGTACTGCTGAAGGTCAGACAGGACAAGCCAAACATGATTTTAATAGCTCCAGATTGGCCTCGACAGCACTGGTACCCATTACTGAGAAGTCTGGTACAGGAGCCTCCATGGCCTTTGCCTTTGATTCCTCACCTGCTGTCTCAGGAGAACAGTCATTTACTCAATGTCAAACTTCATTCTCTACATCTGACAGCCTGGCATATTCTGTTCTAAACCCTGGAGGGTCTCAGCTTCCACAACAAGTTTTGAATGTTATTTTGGAGGCCAGAAGGCCTAGTACAAGGAAAGTTTACGCAGATAAATGGAGGAGATTTTTATTTTGGAGTACAGCAAAGGACTTTGATGTTTCTAAACCTAATTTAAGTGTTGCTCTTCAATATCTTACTGAGTTATTGGACAAAGGTTTGTCCTTCTCCTCTATAAAGGTTCATGCTGCAGCAATTTCTGCTCACTATGACTGTGACCCACCTTTATTTTCTCAGCCTTTGTTTAAGCAATTCCTTAGAGGGGCAAAGAATATAAGACCCCCACGTGAGCTCCTACTCCTGCTTGGGATCTCAATTTTGTGTTGGAGAAACTCACTCTACAACCTTTTGAGCCTGCAGCTACTGCAGAGTTGAAATATTTATCATGGAAGACTGCTTTTTGTTGGCCATTACCTCTGCGAGAAGGGTTTCTGAATTACAGGCCCTTATGGCAGTTGAGCCTTTCTTGATTTTCCACAAGGATAGGGTGTCTTTGCGTACTAACCCTTCCTTTATGCCTAAAGTGGTTTCTAGTGTGGCTTTAAACCAAACTATTCATTTGCCTACTTTTATGCAAACCCCCAAAATAAAGGGGAAAGATTTTGCACACTTTGGATATACACAGACAGTTGCGATATTATTTGAGCAGAACTAAAGGGTTCAGGCAGTCTCAGCAGTTGTTTGTTTCTTTTGCTTTGGGTTCTCAGGGCAAACCTGTTTCTAAACAAACTATTTCTAAGTGGATTGGGTTTTGTATTGCTTTCTGTTATTCCCATCATGGTAAGGAGATTCCAGCTGGGATTAGGCCTCATTCCACTAGGGCTACTGGCACTTCTACAGCTTTTTGAGGGGTGGCTACTAAAGATATTTTGGAAGCAGCTACTTGGAGTTCAGTGCATACTTTCTCTAAGCATTACCACCTTCCACTTTACTCTAAATCTAGGGCTGGTTTGCCACTGCAATTTTACAGGGCATGTTGGCAGCTCCTAATGCTGTATAGTTTTGCCATCCTCCCTTATCTCTGCTTTGGGATTCTACCCAAGTGTAAGGACTGCAGCAATGTGAGATGAAGAACATAGTACAGTTTTGTACCTACCATAAATGTAGATGTTCAAGATCCACATTGCTGCAGTCCAATTACCCTCCCTCCTTCCCTCTGTTGTTGAAGGTGGTGGTGTGGTTTGTGTTGTACATATTGTAAATATGGTTAGTGCAAGGGTGGTTGGTTGTTTTGCTGTCTTTTGGTTTTGGCCTTTTTGTTAGGGCCTTCTGACATCTGGGGCAAGAAAAGACTGAGGATATGGCGTCGGTCATGCGCTTTTGTACCCTGACGTCCTGATGTCAGTTTTAAGCGCCTTGACCGACGTCAGCCTAATACTTTGGTATTCGGGCCGACCAAGGACAGCGGACTACCCATATGTAAGGATTGCAGCAATGTGGATCTTCGAACATCTACATTTATGGTAGGTACAAAACTGTACTTTTGTAACTTCACAGCACAATCTCATGCTACATCCCATCAGAGCAAATGGAACCTAGATCAAAATGTTCCTGTATGCTTTTCCACCATTTCCTCTGATATCAAGGGTAGTTCTGAAGATTTGGGGAGAATCCCCGAAGATCGTTGTGGTGGCTTCCTTCTGGCCAGAGCTACATTGGTTCCCCCTTGTTTTGGAAATGACCAGGGGCAATTATTACAAGCTTCTTTAACTGACTGCCTGGACAATAGGGCCTTAATTCCCTTTAGGCACCTGTTTACTAAGGACGTGCAGCAGATACTAATGGAGGTAAGAAAGCTTGCTGCTAGAAAATCATGTATACGTAAAATGGAAAAAGGTTTGCAGTTGGTGCCAGCAACATAACCAGCACCCATTGGTCTAGTGTTTCTCTGGTTTTACAGTATTTGTGTGAGTTACTGTCCTTTGGCCTTTCTTACTCGTCCATTAAGGTACATTTATCATCCATTTCAGCATGTCTGTCCAGGGATCCTCCTCTTTCAAGACATTCTCATGTGAAAATATTTTTGAAAGTGGTTTTGCATAAGAAAACAGTTGGCTCCTCCTTGGGGTCTTAATTTTGTGTTGGAAAAGCCAGCACTTGCTCCATTTGAACCAGCTCATCTGGCTGACTTGGTTCCTAACATGGAAAACTGTTTTTCTTATTGCTGTGACCTCTGCAAGAAGTGTTTCTAACTTGCAAGCTTGTATGGTGTGTCATCCTCATCTAGTTTTCCACATTGACAGGGTTTCTTTGAGAACTGATCCTTCTTTTATGTCTAAAGTAGTATCGGAGTTTACTTTAAGGCAAACTATCCATCTCCCAGGTTTTCCTGAATCTAAAAATAAGGGAGATTGGATACTCTATACTTTGGATGTCCACAGATAACTCTGGTACTATCTTGACAGAGCAAAATCTTTCAGATCTTTGGATCGGTTCTTTATTTGTTGTGAAGGTAAGAGTGATCACTGCTGCAGTAGTTTCACCCTTACTCCATCCTCCTTATTTTTTTTATGTTATTTTGTGCTAGCATTTGGACTTTTTATTGTTACATTTCAAGCATTGTCATCTCAGGGCTTTAGCCTCCCATTCTCTCTGTTTGGCATGAAAGCTTTGAAGGCCTTGGTGCCCAAACCTGACTTTTATTCAGCTCAACTCAGCTGACTTACAGTTTGGATGTGTAGAAGGTGCCCTGAAAGCTTTGAAAGTTGGATGGCTATTGTATTTTGTACAAGGTACAGCATGTAGAGCTTAGCTTACTACAACAGTGATCCGTCAAACATCTGCTGTTACAGTAACTTTACTTGTACAACTGTACTTTCAGTGCTTTGTGTTCTGTTACCAGGAAGACAGATAAGTCTTTAGTGACTTGCTGATTTCAGGGCCCGTTCCATTACTGGTGCAGCCGTATATGCCACTATGCTATCTGCAAGGTTAATGTTTGGAAAAGTATGAGATTAGTGAATGTCATTCCTTAGATGTTCGGACTAGCAAGAATATTAAGCTGGGCACCGAAGTCTGCAGAATTTAAATGCCTCATTATAAATGAAAAAAAAAAGGCTTGTAACAATAATGATGACTTTTTAGAAAGTGTAGTTTCTATTTCTTTTTAGCTTTTCTCAAGAGTTTTGAGAAAGCACTAGAAGAGGGAAGTTGCAACATAACGATGACCTTCTTAATAAAAGTTGCTAGCGCAGTTTTTTTTAAATTCTGTATTTAGTTGCATTAACCAAGTTTTAACTTTAATTTCATAATGAATTTTTTCTAACCAGTTACTTTGGCTCTAAGTGCTGCTTTTAATGTGTTTTAGTTAGTGTAGTATTGGGATATGCTGGTATCACAGTGCAAATGTTACTGTTTGAGCAATACGATTTCTTTATGTGTAGGCGTGTATCTTTTGCCTCATACAATAGGAAATACTGTATTTCACTTACCAGAAAAGCAGTAGTTACTTTTGTCTCCTAGAAAGTGAATTTAATCAGAGGTTGACAGTTGATTTTAAAAGCAGCACATTAAGTCACAAGGCAATTATCAGCATGCATTTTGAAGCCATTGGTTTGGCAGCTTTTGATGTTTTAGACCAGATAGTTGTGTAGTAGCATGCTGTCTCATCACAGGTTTGAGTCCCATCTGTGGCTGAGTTTGCATTTTCGCACTTTGTATGGATTTCCCATGGCTGCTCCAGTTTTATCCCAATACCAGTCCCCTAAATTGTTAATAGTTGTACATGTAGTCTGTGAGTTTTGCATGTCTTGCGGTGGCCTGATGTCCCTTCCGGACTAGTTTTCTGCCTTATATCTATTACTTGCCAAGATAAACTGCTGCTTCTCCACAGTCCTTACTAGATGAAGCAGTGCCAGAGAAAAAAAGAACTGAATGTGATGCAGTCTGCAGCTAAGATGGCAAACAACCAAAATTAGTGGAATCAGATATGCGTATTGGTTTTATTTTTTTGCAGTTTTTTAAATGCACATTGAGTGGCTGAAGTAGCAGGAAACCTTTGGACGAGTGTTCATGTACCCTTTTCTTCTATCACCCCCCGTCCCCGTTTCTAAGTTGAGATATAGCTTCTCGTTTGTGCTAGTACCCAATATTATGTAATTTTATTTAGCATAACAAACTACTACACAGAAACGTTAATGGTTATTTGCAGGAATGCTTATTGGTTCCCTGCAGACTATTATTTACATGAGTTTATGGCATTCATAACTAAACTTGTGTTATTTATTTCTGCAAATAGCTCAGTGCCAGATGTCTTGCAATTTCATAGTTGATTATTCCCAAGCTGCATAACAACTTTCTACATATATAGATGGAAGTAAGAGTGTTATTAGTGGATTAGTGACTGGGGTGAAGTTGGGCCAGAATTCTAAGAATCCAGTGTATTTGTTATGAAGTTTGAGAAGCAGAATGGTAATTTTGGCAATGTATAGAACAGCAGGTGTTTGCAGCAACTGTCTTAAAACAGCATATGGTAGTTTAAGTAACAGGGAAGAGATTCTGCTATGTTGATGCTAAGCGGTGCAGCATTGTTACTGGTGAAATGATTTGAGTCTGAAGCAGTTAAAGCCATTCTGTGTTTAGTAGTCTAAGCTCTTTGACAAAATGTTAAATGATGCAGATAGAAATATAGAAAATCAAGAAAATGTACCGTCAGCCAGCAAACAGAATTGTATTTAAGTAATAGTTTTCTCAGATTCAAAGTGCTGTGTAACAAAGGCGTATAAAAGTTGTCACTGTATAATAAAGCAGCAGTTTTAATAACAAAAAGTCGAACAAATGTGAACCATACCAAAAAGGACGTGTTTTAATGGCGTGATATTCTAGTATGTTGTGACATATGTCCTGGGAAAGTTGTAGTATATAAATACTGTCAAAGAGTTGATAGTATTGATTAGAATAATGAGCTATGAAGAAGCTTGATGTTCTCACAGGCCTGGTTTTGAATGTAGAAGTTTATTTTTTAATTGTGTGTAATAAAGCAGATTACATAACTAGATTTAAATGCCCACGTTACCTCTGAAAATGGGTATTAGTGTGTAATAGAACTCATCAGGTTAGTAAAAATTTAATAGGCATATATCAGCAGTGCACATTTTGGGGGTCTTTGATTTCTAGCAGAGTAAAATAGATTACTTCAGAAGGCATGTTGACAACTAGGAAGAGAGCCATCTTCATAAACCACTGATATTCATTGTTCTCACTGTTGCAGTAACCTTTAGGCTATATGGGCTGCGTCTTGGCCAAGACACAACAGCCAGCGAGTTTCCAAAAGCTGTGTCTCCCTCCTACATTTCCACTCTGACTACTGATTGAGGAGGGAAAATCAGCAGTCAGAATGGAAAATCTTCAGTATGTTCTTGCCACCTTAGAAGGAAGCAGCTCAGAAACTTCACAAGAACAGCAGACAGCTCTGCAACTCATAAGTCACCCTGGGAGAACCCTTCCACTCAGTCATTTTAATTTTGTAATATGTATATCTACTGCAGAAAAAAAAAAACAGCCAAGCTAGAGTTTCACTCTGTGATACATTACATCTCATGTAGTGGAGGACAATGGGATATACAAAATAATCCAAGGACATCAAGTATTTCAGATACAATAAAATCAAACCCCACTAGCTGTGAACATGCATGTTTTGATGTTTTTATTAACATCATCAGCACAGCATAACTGAATAGTCTGGCTATGCTTCAGAAACACAGGGTCTTTAAACCCAGCTGATGCCCATAAAGAGTAATGTGCCTGCAAAATATGCCAACTAACATCCAACCCAAAGAGTAAAAAGGGCATACAGACAAAACTGTAAGAAAAAAAAAACAGCCAAGCTAGAGTTTTCGCTGTGTGATACCTTAAACCTCCTGTAGTGGAGGCCCATGGGATACATGCAAATAACCCCTTAAGGACATTGTGTTTCAACTACAGGCTTCTGAACGTCAATGGCTTTTTTTTTTTTTTTACTTTTCAAGTCTTTATGATTATATTCAAGCCAATAAAACCAAATCCCACTAGATGTGGACATTTATGGGCATCTGCTGGATTTAAAGACTCAATTTTTCTGAATTATAGCCAAACTATTCTCTTATTCTTTGCTGATGAGGTCAATAAAAGGCCGAAACATGTGGATGTCCTTAGCTAGTGGGGTTTGTCTTTATCGGCTTCAATGTAACCGTAAAGACTTAAAAAGTAAAAAAAAAAAAAAAAAAAAAAAGTCATGCACATTCAGAAAGCATGTAACTGAAATACTTGATGTCCTTAAGGGGTCACTTGCATATACCCCATGGGTCTCTACTACAGGAGGTTTAAGGTATCCCACAGTAAAAATATTAGCTTGGCTGAGTTTTTATTGCAATTTTTACTGAATGGTTTGTGTGTGTGTGTGTGTGTGTGTGTGTGTGTGTGTGTGTGTGTGTGTGTGTGTATATATGGTGATTTTTAATTTCATTTACTGTAGTGGTTCTCGCCCTTGAAGAAACATGGTATTTCTCAGTTACTGCCTATTTTCTGTCTAGAACCACTGCTTTTAGTCTAGACTAGTACTGAAGACTTATTTGATGTAGAAATGTGCTACTTATGCAAACTTTTGTTTTTTTATAAAAGTTTACATGTGGAGCAGTGTTTTATTTTCACAGAGACAATGACAGAGCATGTAGCTCTTGTTTCCCCTATGACAATTTACCTGCCATTTGTTCTGTCTGACTAATTTTACTTTTTTTTAGGGATTCTGACAGGATTTTTACTACTTGTGTATTTTCAGGGCATGTAGTGCAAGTGTTCGTGCAGGGACAACTTGTCATTCATTTCTGTCAAACTAATTTTTCTTTTAAGGGGTTTCTGACAGGATTGTAGTGCACTGCTTGTGCATTACTGTGTTTTGTGGACTTTGCCTTTAGTGGTAAGTGCAAGTTTGCTGCTTACATAGACTTTTGACAACTTACTTCTGACTGACTTGTTCCAGCAATCCTAACCAGGTCTGACTCATCCTCCATAGTCACAGCATGGATACTTACTTGTACTCCTGCTGGTATGACTTCTGCAGTTCCTAGAAAATAAAAATGCTGACTCTGTAAGCTCAGTCTGCTGCGCAGCCAGTTGGATGAACCTACAGTGGCCTCCTCAGAACTCTGATTTACCTCTTCAACTTCCTGTCATATAGTGCCTTTGGCTACCATGAACCAGGGGTCAGCCACATCCTCTTCGGTTGTTTTCCCAGGTTCGAGTTTGGGCATGGGAGAACTGTCTTTACTTGGCATGGTGTTTTTCAAGGGGATGCTACTGGGTATGTTCAGGGGAAGACACCTCTTGAAAGGGCACAGCTTCCTTTCCTACTCTGTCATGGAAGATACCTATTAAGGAAGAACAAAAAGTTAAGCATTATTCAACTGAAGACATGGTATCTATAAGAAAAGATTATTTTCTTACCTTAGCTAAGCAGTTGTTACAGACAGTCACTCCTGGTGTATTGCCTTCAGTACCTGTGAAGTAGGTCAGTCAAGAAGACAGGTCAGATGAGTCAGACTAGACAGACACAGGGCTTTATATCCTACAGATTTGGATCCTAATTCTTTGATGCTGAGGATAACTAGTCCTCATTACCTCCTTGGGAGGTGGTTTGTATTCTCAGTTTATTGCCAGGATGAACGAGTTGTTTTTATGGGAACTAATTTATGTTCAAGAAACACTTCCGCACGCACAGCAAGGTGCAATGGCCAAAGCAAGAAAATCCAAATTCAAATGAAAAAAGGGCCATCACATACCAAAGTCCAATGAAGTTTCCAATATTTTATTTATTTAGCAATATTACCATCCACCATCCACTGGATGGGACAAAACAGACTGGTTTCAGCATAGCAAGCCTTCGTCAGTGTATGACATCATTGTAACTCAATGTAAATAGTCAGATGAACATAACTTAACCTGGTGCTATTGGTGCATCATAAATGCTCATTAGGACAAGGTGGAAACAAAGCCCCTAGTTTAATAATCCAAGATTTTTCTTTCTTATTCAAAATATTATGCCAACTCACTTTATTACTTTTATTGTCTTGATTTTTATTAATAATGAACATACATTGTGCAGTGGGATGTCTTTTCAAATGTTTAAATAATGCATTAGATACATGCTTATTTTTAATATAACTTATATGTTCAGAAATACGTGTGCTGAATGGAAATGACGTCTGTCCAATGTAGAACACAGAACATGTACATGTTCCAAGATATATAACCCAATCAGAACTACAGTTGCCAAATACATGAATATCGAAAACATGAGAGGTGTTGCTGGTGGTAAACTGTTTACTTTTCAACACAAATTTGCATAAAGAACAGTGACCACAAGGTTGACATCCAGTAAGGATTTCCCCTCTCAACTGTCCTCTGTTGACTAAATATCTAACTAGACTTCTTTTTATAGTAATTAAATAGACCACCCAATGTGTTTCCTCTACGATATGAAAACAAACACCTCAAAGTTATGATTTCACTTAACCTGTTATCAGTCAGTAGAATATTCCAATGTTTTTGTATCAAACTAATAAACAATGAAGTATTTTAACCAAAACTTGTAGTTAACCTTTAAGCATTTCGAACAGTAACTTTCCCATGTGTATATTCTAATAATTGGGACCTGTCTTATTTTTGTATCGTAGTACATGTGTGAAGAATATCCTTCTTCTTATATCCCCTTTACAAAATCTGTTGACCATATCAGATTGTTGTTTAATCTGATCCTCATGAGATGAACAAATTCTTTGAATCTGTAAAAAATGAGTTTTAGGTATATTAGATATGATATGTGAGATGACAACTGGTAGCATGTAACAGAATGTTAAATCAGGGATATTTCTAACAGACATTACTATCCAAAGTGCCATCATTCTTTTTAGTGATTGCCACATCTAAATAAACTTTATTAGTAAAATCATATTTGACAGTAAATTCAATGCCCCATGTATTTTCATTCAAATATTCAACAAACTCAGTCAGATATCTCAAATCTGACTTCCACACCATCCAACAGTTGTCCAGGTACCTACAGCATGCATATATATATATATATATATATATATATATATATATATATATATAGCATCAATACTAAATTGTGATTAGTATCGTATGTGATGTGCTCCTCCAAAAAATCCATAAAAAGGTTAGCATAAATGGGGGCACAAAAAAGCCCCTATTACTGTACCCTTAAGTTGTAAATAACAATCCCCATTAAAATAAATATTTTTAGTCAATGCATGTTTAGCCAGGCATAATAAAAAAAAGTATTAAAGCCAAGTCTAGTTAGACTGGGACAACTCCATGGAATTACTCCAGGTTCAGGTTATGGTGGGTAAGACCCCCATTCAAGTCCTAGCTAGTTATAGATCCCCCTCCATGGGTTATGACACCCACGAAGCCTACTTAACCAAACTGAAGACAATCCAGATTTTACCGAACACGGTGGTTATGGGACATTTCAATTACTCCACAATCAACTGGGAAACCTACCGTAGCCCAGACTCATTAGCATAAAAGTTCTTTGACTTTGTGAAATCAAATGCCATGGAGCAAATTGTCCATACCCCAAGAGGAACAAACATTCTAGATCTGGTCCTCACCAACATATCAAACAGGTGCACTGTTGCAACTGTTGGACCCTCATTAGTTAAAACTGACCACAAATCAGTCACCTTCAAACTGACACTAACAACAGAACTCATAAAGGGTGAAAGGCTAAAAAAACTACACCAAGGCAAACTGTACCCTCATAGGTGAAAGTATAAATGCATTCCAAGCCGAAAGTGGTAACTACACCGAAGCTTGCACTAAAGCCCTGTACAATCACTTGCATAAGTGTATAAACTCAGCTATACCAGATAGAATCAAAGCCAGATCCCCAGGTAAAATCAAGCTGCCATGGTTGACCTCCAGTATTAACAAACTCTACAATAAATGCAAAAAGTTGCTGTCCATGAAAACAAAGACAAGGACTCAACAATGGAAAAGCACCCTCCTCAGCTTTAACAGACCAATAAGACAATTTTTCAAATCCTGCAGGAGCTCCTTTGAGAGAAACCTAGCAAGTACTGCCAAGGATAACCATAAGGACTTATGCAGCTATGTATGTAACCTGTAACCTGAAGCATAAGTACGTAACCCAAGCATGTGCAGAACTGGCCAACGGTGTCACACACACTGACCCCACAGAGATAGCAAACCTGCTAGCGGATAGGTGTGGTGAAAATTTCCCTCCCTTATCCTCTCCTAACTTAGAACAACCCCCCCCCTCACCTTACATATCTGAAGAGCAGGTCCACAAATCCCTGTCCAGGACAAAGGACATGACCTCTGTGGGACCAAATGACATCCCATGCTGAAAATACGTGGGGCATTGAATTTACTGTCAGATATGATTTTACTAATACGGTTTATTTAGATGGCGACAATCACTAAAAAGAATGATGGCACTTCTAAACAGGCTAAAGCATCAACTAGCATCACCACTAAGTACTCTTTTCAATCATAGCCTAACCACAGGCTTTGTTCCTGTGGAATGGAGAGCAGCCACAGTTATTCCCCTTCACAAAGGTGGCCTAGCAACAGACCTGAGGAATTACAGACCAAGAAGCTTGACCAGCCTCATCTGTAAGGCCATGGAACGTATCCTTATGGACCTCATAAAGACATAGGTGATCTGCAAACCCTGGATCCTTCACAATTCTGCTTCGTGAAGGGCAGATCCTGCCTGTTAAATCTGGTGGAGTTCTTTGAAAGTCTGACCAAGGGCATTGATGAGGGCAAATCTGTGCAAAAAGCATATCTCTACATGGCAAACCTTTTGACACAGTCCCGCATTCCGGCATTACCGCTAAACTTAGCAAACTGAAAGTAAACCCCTTCATTGTAAGATGGATTGCCAACTGGCTCACCAACCAGGCAGACACTGTCAAAGTGGGTGACTCCACATCAACCACAGACCTGTTACCAGTGGGGTGTCACAGGGGTCAGTGCTGGGCCCCCTACTGTTTGGTATATACTTCTCAGACGTTCAGGTCAAAACTAAAGGGTTGTGGCTGACCAAGTTTGCAGATGACTGCAAACTAGGTGCAATCATTGAATCCCCAAATGATGTTGGTGTACTCCAGGATGGTCTAACGCAGACCATCAACTGGTGTATTAGTCACGGTCTCAAACTGAATGCAAAGAAATGCATCATTTTTCCCTTCATTACAAACAATGTCTCTTCACATTATCAAATCAGTAACAATACCCGAAGTACCCATGAAATGGTAAGGGACCTGGGATCACAGGTTGACCCTGACCTTAACTTCGCCCACCATGTGTCTACCATTGTAAGGAAAGCTTTCCACATAGCTCACTTGATTAGTAAAGGAATCACCTCGAGAGCAAAAGAAGTTACAACACCCCCTATACTCAGCACTTATCCGGCCCATAATTGAGTATTACGCCCCATTTGGTATGTACTGTACTCAGCACCTACAGCAATTCCAGAGACCTCAGAGGTTTCTATGAAAGAAGATCAAGGGCCTCCAGCATATACCTTACACGGGCAAACTAACATACCTGTCACTACACTCCATATCATATAGACTTCTTAGGGGAGATTAATGCCTGGTCTACAGAGCAACCCAAGACCCAAACCTAATGAACTTACTGCATATCCATAAATCAAATGGGTCTAGGGTGACCCATTCCAGAGATTTAAATATGGCTTACAACTTAAATAGGACATGCTGTAGGGACTGATTTATCTCCCAGCAACTACCACGTCTTGGGAACAGGCTACCAATTCATGTGAAACAGAACACCTGTATGACACTTTTCAAGAGGAAGCTGGATGAGTGGATGGGGCACTATAAATTCTTTCTGGGGATAGTGCCCACATCCCTCCTGGGCATGGTAACTAAATGCAGTCGTGGGTATTGACTAATACCTCTACAGTAATACATTGGTTGAAGTGGCTAGGGTTAAAATGATCTCCAGGTCGATATCCTAGTAATCTCCTATGATCCTATGACTATATAGTGGTATACAGTTAAGCCAGTAATCCAATGCCATGAGTCCAGCCGAGTGTGATATGTTGGTATATAAGGCAGACACATCCATTGTGCACATGTATAAACCTGACTCCAACTGCATGTGTTGTATAATATTCAAAAACTGAGTTGTATCCTGGATCCTAGACCGTACACCCTTCAACAAAGGTTTATATACCTGTTGGGGTATACCGATAATGGTTCCATAAATGAACCATAGCCCGATACAGTTTGGTCTGCCTGGTGGGTTATTAAAATGTTTATGGATCTTAGGAAGCAAATACAAGTGTTGTTCTAAGGGATCTTGAACAGTTAAATGAAAGGCAACATCCTTACTTATGATACCCTCATCCACAACTGATTGTAGAAATTTATCAATATCATCCGTAAATTTGAGGGTGGGGTCCAACATCATTTTTTGATGAAAACGATGATCAGACAGTTGTTTCTGGGCCTCTTCAAGGTACATAGACCAATCCCACACAACCACTGATGCCCCTTTATCTTCCCTATTTATCACCACATTTTTATTCATTTTTAAATGCATTGAGGAGATTAATGTTATTTAGGTGAATTTGCCTGTTCCTCCTCTAGTGGCAGCCTTAGAGGAGGAGGTTTGTTATGATGCCTGTAACAATCCTGATTCACAGTCTGCAGTCCCCATAACAGCAATAGGTAACAGGCTACTGTTATCATCCACACCTTACTGTGTGGATATAGAGGGTAAGATTCTAAGACACATTTGGTATTAGAGTTTTGTATTCTTCCAGTTTGGCATCTAGAATTTTTAATTAAGAGTCCCACGTGTGGAAGTTCATGCCTGCCTCAATTGTATTTTTGTATGTTTGTCTTGTCTCTAGTAATTTAATATGCCTTATAGTTATGTATTATTGTGCAGATGCTGTGCCTTGGGCACTTGCCTCTGCTTCTTTTGAGGTGGTATACCTGGTACGATGTCAGAAATATTTTGTTAAAACATAATCTAAACTTTTTAATTCAGCCTTAGAGAAAAGGTTTTATGTGGTCCATCTGCTACTCAGGGCCACAGACAATTGCTTGAAAGAAAGAAGCTAGATTAGGGCATTCCCTTTTCAAGTCTCCCAGATCCTCTCTCATGTCTTGGAAACACTGATAGCTGGATGGGGACTGTAACAAAGAGGGACCTTACCAATAAAGGGACAGTACGCAACTTCAGGATGGCGATGCTAGTATGCGTCTTTCCCCCATTCCCTCCTTCTTGCATCTGTCAAAACCTGGCCCAGCAACTGGCTGTCTTCATTCCCCTTTGCGAACAGATTGTTGCAGACTGGTGGGAGTTAAAGATAGCCCAAGAGAGATACAGTTG